>NC_141034.1:54700000-54720000 GCF_052040795.2 Danio rerio
TTAGGCTTCTGCTCTCCTCCATGACTCAGACACAGACGCCTCTTATTCACAGGAGCGCTTCATAAAAGGTGGAGAACTCTTGGGCCGAATGGCTGAGCCTCCAAAACCACCAATGATAAATGGTATCAAGCACCCTGAACGCTTTAAAGTAGCGTCCAAAATCATAGCGATCGATATTTCTCATGCACCATGCAAGTTTAACGTTTTCAGCTGGCGTGTTAAATATATCTTTAGGTAGAAAATGAATGCATTCGTATTATTAAAGGGGTAGTTCACACAAAATTGATAATTATACCATTATTTTTATCACTTTTGTTCCTGTTTGGGTTTATTTTTTGTTGAACAGATATTTTTAAGAAAGCTGAAAACCTGTAACCATTGACCTTAAATATGCGTTTTTCCAGCTATGGAAGTCAATGGTTACAGATTTTCAGCTTTAAAATATTTTCTTGTGTGTTCAACAAGAAACTGAAAGGTTTGGAGCCATTTGAGGGATTAAATGGTGAGTAAATATTTATTTTTGGGTGAACTGTCTCTTTAATTGTGCTTCCCTTGATTTGTGAATGATTAATATTGCTCATACACCATGTTAGTGTGTTCAGCTTGTGTGTTAAATATATCTGTAGGTGAAAACAAATGCATTCATATTAAAGGGATAGTTCACCCAAAAGTGACATTTCTGTCATTTATGCACGTCATCCTTTACTTTTGTTTCAGATTTGTTTGGGTTAATTTTTTGTTTAACACAAAAGAAGATTTTTTGAAGAATGCCGTAAACCTGTAACCATTGACTTCCATTGAATTTGTTTTTTTTCTACTATGGATGTCCATGGTTACAGGTTTTCATCTTTCTGCAATATTTGCTTTCAATCGAAGAAACTCAAAAGTTTTAAACCCCTCAATGAATAGAGCAAATATTGAGTAAATGTTCATTTTTGGGTGAACTGTAATTGACCCTTTAATTGTTCATTCATATTAAAGAGGTAGTTTACCCAAAATGTAAAGTTGTCATTTTTTCTCTCACTTTTGTTCCAGACACAAAAGAAGATATTTTGAAGTCGGAAACCAGTAGAAGTCAATGGTTACAGGTTTCCAGCTTTCTGAAAAAAAAAAAAAAAAAAAATATATATATATATATATATATATATATATATATATATATATATATATATATAAGTGTTCAATCAAACTCAAAGGGCTGGAACCACTAAAGGAAGAGTAAATAGTGAGTAAATGTTTATTTTTGCGTGAACTACCTTTTTAATTGTGTATTCATATTAAAGGGGTAGTTCACCCAAAACTGAAATTTCTCTGAAATAGACCAAACACACTATTTTTACATAAGAAGATGTTTTGAAGAAAGCTGGAAACCTGTAACCATTTACTTGCACAGTATTTGTTTTTCCTGCTATAGAAGTCAATGGTTCCAGGTTTTCAGCTTCAAAATATATTCTTGTGTGTTCAACAGAACCATTTGAGAGAGTAAATAGCAAGTAAATGTTAATTTTTGGGTGAACTGTCCCTTTTAATTGTGCATTCATATTCAAGGGGTAGTTCACCCAAAATTTAAATGTCATTATTTCTCTCACTTTTGTTCCAGACCTGTTTGTTAAACACAAAAGAAGGCCAAACACACTTTTTATTAAAGATAATAGATATATTTGAAGAAAGCTGGACACCTGAAATCATTGACTTACACAGGCAAATGAACAAAAAAACATTTCTAATATGGAAATCAATAGTTACAGGTTTTTGGTTTTCTTCAAAATGTCTTTTTTTTTCCGGCAAACATGTGAACTCAGGTTTTGGAACCACTTCAGGAAGAGTCAACTTGAGTAAATGTTTGTTTTTGTGTGAACTTCAATTCAAATTAAAGGGGTAGTTCACCCGAAATGACCATTTCTGTCATTATTTCTCCAGCTTTTGTTCCAGACCTGTTTGTTAAACACAAAAGACCAAACACTTTCTTTTTTTTAAACGGAAAGATATTTTGGAGAAAGCTGAGAACCTGTAACCATTGACTTACAACATATTTGTTTTTCCTACTATAGAAGTCAGTTCATAAGAAACTCAATGTTTGACACAACCAAGAGAGTAAACGTTCATTCGGGGGTAAACTATCCTTATAATTATGCAGTCATATTAATGGGGTAGTTCACCCGAAATTTAAATAAAAAAATAAAATTTAATTTAATTTAAATTAAAAATAGTTTGTTAAACACAAAAGGCCCAACACTCGTCCTTTTGATAAATACAAAAGAGGATATTTTGAAGAAAGCCAGAAACCTGTAACTAATGACTTTCACAGTATTTGTTTACCCTACTTTGAAAGTCAATGGTTACACGTTTTCAGCTTCAAAATATTCTTCAGTCTTCAACCAAAGAAAGAAACTCAATGTTTAAATCCACCCGAGGAAGAGAGTAAACGTGAGTGAATGTTTATTTTTGCATGAACTATCCTTTTAATTGTGCATATTAAAGGGAAAGTTTACTCAAAACTAAAATTTCTGTCATTTCTCTCACTTTAGTTCCAGGCTTGTTTGTTAAACACAAAAATACCAAGCACACTCCTCTGTTAAACACAGAAGATATTTTGAAGAACGCTGGAAACCTGTAACCATTGTCTTCCTTAGTGTTTGCTTTCCCTACAATGGAAGTCAACGGTTACATGATTCAAAATATCTTCTTCAGTGTTCAACCAAAGAAAGAAACTTGAAACCACCTGAGGAAGAGGGTAAACATGAGGCTATGTTTATTTTTGGGGTGAACTATCCCTTTAACTGTGCTTCCCCAGATTGTGATGAGCAGGATGATGCTCGTCTCAGAAATGCAGATTTGACTGGTCAATAGGGGAAATGTGTTTGACGTTAGCGGGAGCGGTGGGTGGTAAAGTGTTGCTTCTTGAGTGCCGTTCCAGTCATCCATGCACATTGCTGTCACGCATGGATGTGTGATGACGACTGAAGCATCCGTACGCCACTTCCAGCCTGACTTCTACACTTGTACTTGCTGCTGCATTTATAAAAACGGCTGTGTTGGGGTCGGAGGAGGATGTGTGACAGATTATTATTATTTTATTTTTTTTATTCATTGTTTTTTTTGTTTTCTTTGCAGCTTAATTGCATGTCAGAGTGTCCTGTGGATTTAGATCTGCTTTGGGATGTTTGTGTTTCTCTCTTGTTTCTGAGAATGACTGTAGTGTAAAAGTAATGTTTTCATTTCTGTTGATGTTTTGTAATGCTTGGAGAGTTCACTGCTGATTGCTTGTTTTACACGTTCGCCGCCTTGGTTAAAATAAACTAAATAATAAAAACACCAACACGTGTCGTCATTGGCGTTACATTGGATGGTTTGAGGGGGGAAAAGCGACATCAGTTTGCAACTAGATATTCAAGTTTTGAGGAAAACTTTATGGTGACTGGAAAAGCAGAGTCTGAAAGTTGAAGTGGTTTTAAAGTGCAAAAAGCATGTTACTAGCATGATTCTAGCTTGAATTAGCATGATTGTAGCATGTTACTAGCATGCTTTTAGCATGAATTTGCATGTTATTAGCATAATTGTACCATAAATTAGCATGTTGCTAGCATGATTCTTGCATGAATTAACATGCAACTAGCATGGTCCTAGCATGATTCTAGCATGAATTGGCATGTTATTAGCATGATTGTAGCATGTTACTAGCATGCTTTTAGCATGAATTTGCATGTTATTAGCATAATTGTACCATAAATTAGCATGTTGCTAGCATGATTCTAGCATGAATTAACATGCAACTAGCATGGTCCTAGCATGATTCTAGCATGAATTGGCATGTTATTAGCATGATTGTAGCATGTTACTAGCATGCTTTTAGCATGAATTTGCATGTTATTAGCATAATTGTACCATAAATTAGCATGTTGCTAGCATGATTCTAGCATGAATTAACATGCAACTAGCATGGTCCTAGCATGATTCTAGCATGAATTGGCATGTCACTAGCATGAATTAGCATGTTATTAGCATGATTGTAGCATGTTACTAGCATGCTTTTAGCATGAATTTGCATGTTATTAGCATAATTGTACCATAAATTAGCATGTTGCTAGCATGATTCTAGCATGAATTAACATGCAACTAGCATGGTCCTAGCATGATTCTAGCATGAATTGGCATGTCACTAGCATGAATTAGCATGTTATTAGCATGATTGTAGCATGTTACTAGCATGCTTTTAGCATGAATTTGCATGTTATTAGCATAATTGTACCATAAATTAGCATGTTGCTAGCATGATTCTAGCATGAATTAACATGCAACTAGCATGGTTCTAGCATGATTCTAGCATGAATTGGCATGTTACTAGCATGGATTAGCATGTTATTAGCGTTATCCTAGCATGAATTAGCATGTTTGCATTATCCTAGCATGAATTGGCATGTAACTAGCATGATTTTTGCATGAACTAGCATGTTACTAGCATGAATTAGCATGTTAGCACGGTTCTAGCATGAATTAGCATGATTCTAGCATGAATAAGCATATAGCTAGCATGAATTAGCATGTAACCAGCATGATTCTAGCATGTTATTAGCATGATTCTAGCATGAATTAGCATGTTACTAGCATGTTTCTAGCATGAATTGGCATGATTCTAGCATGCTACTAGCATGATTCTAGCATGAATTAGCATGTTACTAGCATAAATTAGCATGTGCTAGCATGTTTCTAGCAAGATTAGCATGTCAGTAGCATGTTAAAACTACTAGCATGTGTTAGAACAGCTAGTCATAGTTTATAACAGTTGCAAGGGTGCTAAAATTTGTTGCTAGGGAGTGGCTAGTAAGTCTAAAGGTCATCAGTAATTGGCTCCTGGCTAAACTGAGTTGAATGAGGCCTGACTCTAGTCTGTTGGACAGTCTGATGCAGAGTTATGAGCTCACAAAATTTGACTCAATGTTAAGTCAATGGCAGTCTTTTTACAATGGAAGTCTATAGACAGTTGCTAGGGTGCCATAAGTGGTTGCTAGGGAGTGGCTAGTAAGTTTAAAGGTCATCAGTGATTGGCTGCTGGCTAGGCTAGAGTTAAATGAAATGTTGTTTGTAATTAGCTCATGTTAGTAAATACCGGCCACTTTATTAGGTACACCTTACAAGTATGTGGTTGGATGCCCTTTTGCTTTCAGAACTGCCTTAATCCTTCGTGGCAGAGATTCAACAAGATACTGGAAATATTCCCCAGAGATTTTGCTCCATATTGACATGACAGCATCACACAGTTGCTGCAGATTTGTCGGCTGCACATCCATGATGCCAATCTCCCCTTCCACCACATCCCAAAGGTGCTCTATTGGATTGAGATCTGGTGACTGTCTAGGCCATTTGAGTACAGTGAACTCATTGTCATGTTCAAGAAACCAGTCTGACATGATTCGCGCTTTGACATTTTGACACTCATACACTACGGACAATTTAGACTACCCAATTCACCTGTACCACATGTCTTTGGACTGTGGGGGAAACCGGAGCACCCGTAGGAAACCCACGCGAACGCAGGGAGAACATGCAAACTCCACACTGAAACACCAACTGACCCAGCCATGGCTCGAACCAGCGATCTTCTTGCTGTGAGGCGACAGCACTACCTACGGTTACCTCACAGCAGGAAGGTCACTGGTTCGAACCTCAGCTCGTCTTGGCTCAGTTGGTGTTTCTGTGTGGAGTTTGCATGTTCTCCCTGCGTTCGCTAGGTTTCCTCCGGGTGCTCCGGTTTCCCCCACTTTCCAAAGAATTGGGTAGGCTAAATTGTCCGTAGTGTATGAGTGTGGATGTTTCCCAAAGATGGGTTGCGACTGGAAGCGCATCCACAGCGTAAAAATGTGCTGGATAAGTTGGCGGTTCATTCCGCTGTGGCGACCCCGGAATAATAAAGGGAGTAAGCCGACAAGAAAATGAATGAATAATTATATTAAAATTCTTATTTATCAAGTATTAGACTGAATCCTGCATTTATCAAGTTTTGATTTAGCTGATTAATATTGTATAATTAATATTGAGAAATTCAGAGTAAGTTTCAATTAGTGAATGCATCGAATGGTTCATTTGCATTCATCGATCTGTTAATATTTCTTGATTTCAAGTTTGTGAAGATGCTGTAAAATTGATCTGTCCTTTCATAAATGCTGATTATCATTTAGTAAATGTAAGGAAGTAAAGCTGCTTAAATATGATCATTGCATTCTGATTATGTCTATGTAAATGAGTGTATTTAATAAAGCGGCGTTCATCATCTGTTATACTGTATATAAGTGTGGATTCTCAACATTTTGACATTCTTCAAGCGAGCTCTAATTTCCTTCAGTAACGTGTTCAAATGAGCTCGCAGCTATAATGTAGAGAAACTCCTCATATTTCCAGCATATATCGAGCCTACGCTTTTACAGTACGTTGAATCTTTGATTAATGACATCTGTTATCGCACCTGAAGGTGGTCTATATCAAAATCCTATGGCTTTTTTTTTTATACGCCCATTTGCATTCTCTTGGCGTTGTTTAAAATATGCTGTCAGACATCCAGCTAGTCGCAGGTTATCAAACACTTCCAGAAGAATATTTCATCTTAATTGACGTGACTATGAGACCTGCCAGTGTTTCTCAAAGCCATTATTCAAATGTGTTGTTGAAGGCCGTCAGATGCCTCCAAGTCTATATATGTCACTAGTATATCTTCTGTCATGCCACATGCATGTTCAATACTGGCTTGTTTAGCAAACAAATCCACATTACCCTGGCACGGTTTATGTATAGAATGCATACTAGTGCTGAACAATATACACCACCTGACAACAGTCTTGTTGTGGATCCCAGTTGTGAGAGCAACAGATAATGACTTCTAGTTGATCATTTGGTGAAGTGGCAGAAGGTGGATTTTTTCAGATGAATCATCTGTTGAGCTGCATCCAAATCATCACCAATCCTGCAGAAAACCAACTGGAACCCGCATGGAGTCAAGATTCTCACAGAAATCAGTCAAGTTTGGTGAAGGAGAAATCATGGTTTGGGTGTACATTCAGTATGTGGGCATGTGAGAGATTTGCAGAGTGGATGATCAACATCAACAGCCTGAGGTATCAAGACATTTGTGCTGCCCATTACATTACAAACCACAGGAGAGGGCAAATTCTCTAGCAGGATAGCACTCCTTCTCATACTTCAGCCTCCACATCAGAGCTCCTGAAAGCAAAGAAGGTCAAGCTGCTCCAGGATTGGCCAGCCCAGTCACCAGACAAAAGCAGTGTATGCTTTTTCAGATCTCAATTTTTGCGTAAATCCACTAGAAACCGCTGCGTTCGCCTTTTCAGATCTCAAGTTACTCTTGCGAGAGCCATTCACACCTGCTGTTCTCGCATAAATTCACCAGAGGTCGCAGTGTAGGCTTTTTCAGATGTCATATTTCTCTTTAGTGCCATTAATGCCTGCTGTTCTTGTGTAAATCCACCAGAGGGCACTGTGTATGGTTTTTCAGATCTCAGGTTTCTCTTGCGAGTGCCATTCACGTCTGCTGTTCTCAATTAAATCCACTAGAGTGCGCTGTGTACGCTTTTTCAGATCTTGAATTTCTCTCGAGTGCCATTCACACCTGCTGTTCTCGCATAAATTCATTAGAGGCCGCTGTGTAAGCCTTTTTATATCTCAAATTTCTCTCGCAAGTGCCATTCGCGTCTGCTGTTCTCGAGTAAATCCACTAGAGGCCGCTGTGTATGCTTTTTCAGATCTCAAATTTCTCTCGTGAGTGCCATTCGCGCCTGCTGTTCTTGCGTAAATCCACTAGAGGCTGCTGTGTATGTTTTTTTTTTAGATCTTAGGTTTCTCTTGGGAGTGCCACTCACGCCTGCTGTTCTCGAGTAAATCCACTAGAGAGTGCTGTCTACGCTTTTTTAAATCTCAAATTTCTCTCTCGAGTGCCATTCGCGCCTGCTGTTCTCGCATTATTTCACCAGAGGCTTCGGTGTATGCCTTTTTATATCTCAAATTTCTCTCTCAAGTGCCATTCTCGCCTGCTGTTCTCGAGTAAATCCACTAGAGTACGCTGTGTACGCTTTTTCAGATCTTGAATTTCTCTCGAGTGCCATTCACACGTGCTGTTCTCACATAAATTCATCAGTGGCTGCTGTGTAAGCCTTTTTATATCTCAAATTTCTCTCGCGAGTGCCATTCGCACCTGCTGTTCTCGAGTAAATCCACTAGAGGCCGCTGTGTATGCTCTTTCAGATCTCAAATTTCTCTCGTGAGTGCCATTCGCGCCTGCTGTTCTTGCGTAAATCCACTAGAGGCTGCTGTGTGTGCTTTTTTTAGATCTTAGTATTCTCTTAGGAGTGCCATTAACGTCTGCTGTTCTTGTGTAAATCCACTAGAGGTCGCTGTGTACACTTTTTCAGATCTCAAGTTTCTCTCGCCATTGTCATTTGAGCCTGCTGTTCTTGAGTAAATTCACTGGAGTGCGCTATGTAGGCTTTTCCGATCTCGAATTTCTCTCATTAGTGCCATTCGCACCTGCCGTGCTTGCGTAAATCCACTAGAGGCCGCTGTGTACGCCTTTTCAGATCTCAAGTTTCTCTTGGGAGAGTCATTCACAACTGCTGTTCTTGCGTAAATCCACTAGAGTGCGCTGTGTACACTATTTTTAGATCTCAAATTTCTCTCGCGAGTGCCATTCGAACCTCCTGTTCTCACATTAATTCACCAGAGGCTGCGTTGTATGCCTTTTTATATCTCAAATTTCTCTCGCAAGTGCCATTCGCGCCTGCTGTTCTCGAGTAAATCCACTAGAGGCTGCTGACACCCTTTTTCAGATCTCAAGTTTCTCTCGCCATTGTCATTTCACCCTGCTGTTCTCAAGTAAATCCACTAGAGGCCGCTGTGTAGGCTTTTTCATATCTTGAATTTCTCTCCCGAGTGCCATTCGCCCCTGCTGTTCTTGCGTACATCCACTAGAGGCCGCTGTGTATGCTTTTTCAGATCTCGGGTTTCTCTCGCGAGTGCTATTCATGCCTGCTGTTCTCGTGTAAATCCACTAGAGGCCGCTGTGTATGCTTTTTCAGATCTCAAATTTCTCTCGCGAGTGTCATTCGCGCCTGCTGTCCTCACATAAATCCACCAGAGGCCACTGTCGACTGACTTACTGACTGATCGAACGACTGACCCACCCTCCTCCTTCCATAGACCCAACCGATAGTGTTTTCAAAAGCAATTCAGAAAAAGACATTTTTACCACGTTCTCATCCTATTGTTGTTTATTATTTAGCTTTTTGTCTTACCTGCTTCCTGGAAGCGGACTCAAACCCTGTCATCATGCTCAACTCCTCTCTGCGTCTCAAATCGTCATGCGTACGCGGTGTCAAACTGGTAACAGTAGGAAAGCCGTCCATATGGAGGTAATCGGTCCGCTGGTAGCTCGAAAAGGAACGGCGTCAGACTACCTCGCAGCATTCGGTTTAAAGACGAAATGCAGCCGTACGTACTTCTGCATACATAATATCCGATCTGCAGAAATGTAAACAGGGCTACACTTTCAGAATGAGCCTGTGTAGTAGTTGTAGTAGTTGTAGTAGTTGTAGTAGTAGTAGTAATTGAAGTAGTAGACATTGTAATAGTATCGATTGTTATTGAGTAATTGTTACGGAGATTATTGAAGTAGTAGTTCATGTAGTAGTAGATGTCATTGGTATAGTAGTAGCAGAAGTAGTAATGGTGTGGTTGTTACAGTAATAGTAGTAGTCGTTGTTGGTGTAGTAATATCAGTAGTAGATGTTGTTGATGTAGATGTAGTAGAAGTGATTGTGGTGGTAGTAGTAGTAGTAGTAGTAGTAGCAGTAGACGTTGTTGTATTAGTTGTAGCAAACGCTATAGTAGTATCAGTAGTGGTAGTAGTATCAGTATTAGTAGACATTGTAGTAGTAGTAGTCGTGGTTGTGGCTGTAGTAGAAGCAGTAGTAGTTGTAATATAAGTAACTTTCTGTAGTAGTAGTTGGTGTAGCACTTGTGATTTATTATTATTGCTGTCAGTTATTATTGTTGTCCTTTCTCTCTTTTTACTCTCATTTTTACTATCATACATTAATAAGCATTGTTTTTACTCCCTACCTCTGACTGGTTTCTTTCTATATGTTTTATCTATATCTGTGACACTTGCTTCATTTATTGACTGTTATTGTCCCTTATGTATGTACTCTGACCTGTCCACCAAGTTACCTTTACATGCATACACACACCCACACACACACACTCAAGCACATACCAGTACATGACTATATTGTTGTTGTTTTTGTTTTGTTTTTGTTTCGTTTCTTTGTATTTGTTATTTGTTGATTTTTTTTTCTTGTATCTGTATGATTTTTGCATATTCTACTAAAAAAAAAAAAAAAAAAAAAAGAATGAGCCTGTGTTGGAAATATTTGAAAAAGAATTACAAGTTTCACAGCAGTGCTACGAATTTTCTCTTTAATTGCATTTATTTTTACAATCTATTAAATTCGTCTTGTCACAATGTTGCACTCCTCCCGTAATGACGCATTTGTGATATTTCTGCTGGGGAAAGTATTGATTGTAAAGCCACGTAATGCACCTTTTCCTCAGCGTGGAGATTTTCAGATCCAGAGCCCCCGTTTCTCTCACATTACTCATACTGTCTGCGCTTGACCTTTCCCTCCAGACATTACGCTCCTGCACATAGGAAGTGTACTACGGTGAGGGAGGCGGACTGGACAAACGCAGTACAAGTTCACTGCTGAGACCGACTGCATTTACACTGAGAGAAAACCTCCAGCTCAAGACCGAATCACTCAGTGCCGGCGAGGTAATGATGACCTGAAGGGAGTGAATTAAAGACGAGCCGTCGCTGCAGAAAGCCAGAGTGACAGCGATGATTGACAAGTGCTCCACCCAGACGACCGAGATTTCAAATCTATATTATTATATTCAGAAAGAGAAAATACTGCATAGTGATGTGAAGAATAAGTAGTGAGATCCTGGTGCAGCAGTGCTAGTTGATATTCTAGTTGTGTGTTTACTTTTTGTGAGTGTGTGTGCCTTGTATTCCTGAAGTTGTGGGGACTAAGTGTTCACACAATTATTGCAATTCCAGATATTTTGACTTGTAGGGACCTTTCTTTTGGTCCCCATGAGGCAAAATGCTCTTAAATCTCGCAGAATACAGTATTTTGAAGCGGCTATAGTGCAAATTGTTTCCTGGCACTACCTACTGCGCCACTGCGTCGCTTTTTTGGGAAGTCTTTCCATATATTATGGCTCATAATTCTGATTGGCCAGTCTCGCCATTGGATAATGTACATCCAGCCGGTTGTTCTCACAGAATAAAGCCCCACAGGTTAATCAGCAGCTATATACACTCTTTATACTTTATTAGGGACACCTTACTAGTATGTGGTTGGACCCCTTTTTGCCTTCAGAACTGTCTAAACCCTTCGTGGCATAGATTCAACAAGGTACTGGAAATATTGCTCAGAGATTTTCCTCCATATTGACATGATAGCATCACACAGTTGCTGCATATTTGTCGGCTGCACATCCATGATGCCAATCTCCCGTTCCACCACATCCCAAAGATGCTCTATTGGATTGAGATCTGGTGACTGTGGTGGCCATTTGAGTACAGTCATGTTCAAGAAACCAGTCTGAGATGATTTACACTTTATGACATGGTGTGTTATCCTGCTGGAAGCAGCCATCAGAAGAGGAAAGCACTGTGCTCATAAAGGGATGGACATGGTCAGCAACACGATGCTCAGTTGGTACTAATGAGCCCAAAGTGTGCCAGGAAAATATCCCCCACACATTATACCACCACCACCAGCCTGAACCGCTGATACAAGGCAGGATGGATCCATGCTTTCATGTTGTTGATGCCAAATTCTGATCCGAGCATCCTAATGTGGCAGCAGAAATGGAGACTCATCAGAGCAGGCAACGTTTCTCCAATCTTCTATTGTCCAGTTTTGGTGAGCCTGTGTGAATTGCAGCCTCAGTTTCCTGTTCTTAGCTGACAGGAGTGTCACCCGGTGTGGTCTTCTGCTGCTGTAGCCCATCCGCCTCAAGGTTGGACGGATTGTGTGTTCAGAGATGCTCTTTTGCAGAGCTCGGTTGTATCGAGTGCTTATTTGACTTACTGTTGTCTTTCTATCAGCTGAAACCAGTCTGGCCATTCTCTTCTGAACGCTGGGATGGACAGGGCATTTGCGCCCACAGAACTGCCGCTCACTGTATATTTCCCCTTTGTCAGACCATTCTCTATAAACCCTAGAGATGGTTGTGTGTGAAAATCCCAGTAGATCAGCAGTTTCTGAAATACTCAGACCAGCCCGGCTGGCAACAACAACCATGTCACGTTCAAAGTTCCTTAAATCCCGTTTCTTCTTCATTCTGATGCTCTGTTTGACCTGCAGCAGATCGTCTTGACCATGTCTGCATGCCTAAATGCATTGAGTTGCTGCCATGTGATTGGCTGATTAGAAATTTGAGTTAATGTGCAGTTGGGCAGGTGTACCTAATAAAGTGGCCGATATGAGGGTTTTATCATAATAAATAATAAAGAATAAGCACACAGACTATATTTAGTTGTTGAAATGTTTTTAATGTTAGAGCTTTGCACTCATTCATGTGTGGATGTGTGATGTTTCTAAAGACATCTGCTGTTTAGTGAACATGCTGGACTACTGAATCATCATCTGCTGAAAAACAGAAGACAAACAAACTGCAGCAAACAGTGATGCGGTCTGCACTTTAAACCAGTGTGATGCTCAATCAGACGATCACTCGTCTGCAGAATTAACCTACAGGACAGACTGTTATTACCAGAAGACAATTCTTTTATTTCCGTCTATCCTTTCTTTCTTTCTTTCAATCTTTTTCTTTCTTTCTTTCTTTCTTTCTTTCTTTCTTTCTTTCTTTCTTTCGTTGTCTCTTATTTTTCCTTTCATTTTCGTTCTTTCTTTCTTTCTTTCTTTCTTTTTTTTCCTTCCTTTCGTTTTCTGTCTTATTTTGCCTTTCCTTCCTTTCTTTATTTCTTTTCTTCTTTCTTTCTTTCTTTCTTTCTTTCTTTCTTTCTTTCTTTCTTTCCTTCCTTTCGTTGTCTGTCTTATTTTTCCTTTGATTTTCTTTCTTTCTTTCTTTCTTTCTTTCTTTCTTTCTTTCTCTTTCATTCTTTTTCTATATTTTCTCTTTTCTCTTCTTTCTTTTCTTTTTCCTTATTTCATGCTTTTTTCTTTTCTTTCTTCCTTTTCTTTTGTCTTTTTCTTTCTTTCCTTATTTCCTTCCTTCTTTTCTTTCTTCCTTCTTACTTTTTTCCTTTCTTTCTTTTTTATTTTCTTTTTTCTCTCTATTTTTTTCTTTACTTCCATCCGTTCTTTTTCCTTCACTTCCTTCTTTCCTGTCCCCTTCCTTACTATTTTATAAATCAGCATGATGGCCTGTTATTACTGAAAGCCACTGACACCAGAAGCCTCACACATTCACATCCCAAACAGCACTCTAATGTTCAAAATAAAGAGGAGATCTCGCGTATTCACACAAACTCTCCAGCTTTTCTGTGCAATGCGGAGGTGAAGCTGTAGCTGCTAATTGTTCTAGAAGCTCCAGATGAACTTAAAGCAGTGGATTAGTGATGTGCCATTGTTCAGCTTTTATTATCACCTTCTTCTCTGTGCGTTTCAGCAGCCCACACACTCACATTCTGTCAGCTGTCGGCTTTTATTTGGACTTTATTTTGATTTGTGTTTCAGAATAATTGCTGCATCTGTCCAGACTGTGTGTGTTTGACCCGACCTCCAGATTTCACCCAAACACATGAAGGTCGTCTGGGTGTTTCACACATGCTGTTTGATGCTCTCCAGTATTTACAGTGGAGCATCATTCTTGACATGACGGCTGATTTTAAACTCTTTTTGGTTCGGCCTTCTCCACAAGACAACAGACGATGCCAAACAGGCTGATTCTTAGAAGAAAACGATATACTGCATACATCAATACCTCATATATAATCACTACAACACAGCACATGATAATAATGAGAAATGATCCCTCAATACAGGCCAAACACCTAAACAACACCTAAAGAGAGCCTGTGCTGTCTGCAGGGGTAATGCAGAGGATTTCCTTTCTTTCCTTCCTTTTTTTCTTTCCCTCACTTACTTTCCTCTTCTCCTTTCTCCTTCATTTGTTTGTTTGTTTGTTTTGTTTTTAATTATTTTTTCCCTTTATTCCTTCCTTCTTTTGTTATTTATTTCTTCCTTTTCTTTCTTTCTTTCTTTCTTTCTTTCTTTCTTTCTTTCTTTCTTTCTTTCTCGTTCTTTTTTCCTCCTTTCTTTCATTTTTTTCTTTCTCCCTTCCTTCCTTCCTTCATTTGTTTCTGTCTTTTTACTTTCTTTCTTCCTTCTTTTTATACTTTTTTCTGTCCTTCCTCCTTTTCTTCATTCCTTCTATCCCTTTTTTATTTCTTCCTGCTTTTTTCATACTTCCTTTCTTCCTTCTTTCGTTTGTTCCTTCCTCCTTTCTTTCTTCCTTTCTTTTCATTCCTTCATTCTGTCCTTTCTTCCTTCTTTTCTTCTTTCCTTCATCTGTTTGATCCTTCCTTCTTTTCTTTTTCTTATTTCCTTCCTTCCTTTATTTGTTCTTTCTTTTTTCTTTCTTTTTTTCTCTTTATTATTTCCTTCCATCCTCCTTCCCTTCCTTTCTTTCTTTCTTTCTTTCTTTCTTTTTTTCTTTCTTTGTTCTTTCTTTCTTTTTCCTTTTTTGTCCGTCTTTTTATTCTTTTTTTATTTCCCTTCTTCTTTCTATATTTTCTTTCTCTTTATTTTCTAATTTCTTCCTTTCTTTTTTTCCTCCTCCTTTTTTCCTTCCTTCCTTTCTTCATTTGTTCCTTTCTTTCTATTCTTTTATTCGTTTGTTTGTTCCTTTCTTCCTTTTCTTCTTTCCTTCATCTTTTTGATCTTTTTTTCTTTTTCTATCCATTCTTTCTCTTGCTTTACTTCTTTCTTCCTTCTTTTCTTCCTTCCTTTCTTAGTTTTTTCCTTCCTTCCTTTGTTCTTTTCTTCTATTCTCTTTCTTTCTTTCCTTTTTCTGTCTTTCATTCCTTTTTTCTTTATTTATTTCTTTCTTCCTTCTTTTTTTATTTGTTCATTCCTTCTTTCGTTTCCTTCCTTCCTTTCCTTCCTGTCCTTCCTTCTATCTTTTCTTTTCTTCCTTCATCTTTTGATCCTTCCTTCTTTCCTTCCTACTTTCAGTTTTTCTTCATTCCTTCCACCCTTCATTTGTTTCTTATTTTTTCTTTCTTTTTTCTTTCTTCTTTTCTTTCTTACTTCATTCCTTACTTTCCTTCCTCCTTCATTTGTTCCTTTCTTTGTCTTCCTTATTTTTTTTCTTTCCTTCCCTCTATCCTTTCTTTCATTCCCTTTTTCTTCTTTCATTCCTCCTTTTCTTTATTCTTTCCATTATTTGTTCTTTATTTTTCTCTCTCCTTCTTTCTTTTCCCTTCTTCTCTTCTTCTTTCTTCCTTTCTTTCCTTCTATCTTTCTTTCTTTTCTTCCTTCATTTTTTCTTCCTTCTTTCCTTCCTTTCTTCCTGCTTTTCTTCATTCTATTCCTTTGTATCTTCTTTCCTTCCTCCTTTCTTTCCTTTCTTCCTTTGTTTATTATTTCCTTCCTCCTTTCTTTCCTTTCTTCCATCCTCTCTTCCTCAAGTGTAAGTGAAATGTTAAGTGCGGTAATGCAGCAAGGACTTTCATGATTCTACACATGCTGGGGTTTGAATTACAAAGGGTGGCGCAGTGGCTCATTGGTTGTCTCACAGCAAGAAGGTTGCTGATTCAAGTCCGGCTGTACCAGATGGCATTTCTGTTTGGAGTTTGCACAAATAAGGCAGATCATGACCCATTAAACAGAATCAACCAATCAAATGAACTGGTATTGGAGTTTTGCGTTGACTCCAGGTGAAACCCCTATCCTGATCTCTAATAAGAAAACAAACACAGGTACTTACAGAAAGCCACAGTGTAAAACTGTCTCAAGCTCCTGTGGTAAATCAGAGCTGCTGATGGACAGATGTACAGCCTGTCATTGACTGCTTTCTCCGTCAGTTTAAGGTACATCTGATATAGTATAGATTACACAGTGTTTTTCAGCAAAATCAATATAAGGGAAAGGATTGGATATAAAAAAGCAACACAAACACGAGCTCAGCTTGCTTAGACACGGCGAAATGTTTGTTTTTTTCCCTGAAGTCTATCAGTATTTTGATTGCTAATGCTATGGATGCTGACTCTCTTTATTTAATGGCACACTGCTCCCAGCGCTCACATTACAGCAATATGAGCTCTGCAACTAAACTCTGTCCAGGATTCAGTGAATGGACCTGACTCAGCGCTAACACACACCTTCAAGAAAACAGGACAGAAGATGACAACATTTACATCAAGTCATCTGGTTGGGAAGTCAAAATCTCTGAGAATATTTACCTTTTAATATCTGTATGATGTTTATCTGTGGAGAAAAACCTAATTAAATTAAAAAGTGGTCATTAATTGTGATGCAGAGAGTGAAAATGAGACTCTTAGTTGTCTTATAATGTTCATTTAGGAGTTAGACGTTTGTGGGTCTTTATATAGTATGTTGGTTTTGGTATTTCCCTGTTTTTTATTGCATTAGGGGAATTTGATCTGATTTGATTATTAAAAGTTGTCATTTTAGCAGTATGAAACAATGTATTTTGTCCTGGTTGATTAGGTATTTTATTATGGTACAAATCCGGGTATATGAACTGCCTGTACATTAGTAGGGTTTTTGTGCGGATTTATTTAAGTATTAATTATTCTATTTTATAAACAATATGTTGATTCACACTACTAATGTCAAAGTCAAATATTCAATATCAAACATTGTCTGCATAGAGTCTCTCAATCCAATAAGAAATTTGAAATAGACTGAGAACAACTGTATCTATCTATCTATCTATCTATCTATCTATCTATCTATCTATCCATCTATCCACCTGTCCATCCATCTATCCATCCATCCATCCATCCATCCATCCATCCATCCATCCATCCATCCATCCATCCATCCATCCATCCATCCATCCATCCATCCATCCATCCATCCATCCATCCTTCTATCTATCTGTCTGTCTGTCTGTCTGTCTGTCTGTCTGTCTGTCTGTCTATCTGTCTGTCTGTCTGTCTGTCTGTCTATCTGTCTATATATTATCTATCCATCCATCCATCCATCCATCCATCCATCCTTTTAACTATTGTTTTATCTGTCAATAGGGTATATGCCGAGCCAGTGTTGTTGTTCCTATACTCATAAACTTCAGGTGACCTTTTATTGTGAGTTTTTTTTTTTTTTTCCATTTTATACTGTCCCTTTTACAGCATCAATGTTGTAATGTCATTAAAAAACAATCAGTTGAATAGATTATTATCATTCATTTAGTTGCTCGAGTGTAAAACGAGACAAAAAGCCGTTTACTCGCACATGCCTGTCAGAATCGGCAGGTTAGTGCAGAAGCTCCATTGAATATACTGGGGTAAAATAAATGCTCATTTATAAAGACATGGCGGGGAGAAATGTAATTTAATGCGGTGCTTCTTCTACAATCTGAGACCCACTTTATATTGGATATCACTCAGCCAGTGGAGATCGCTGATTTTTAAAGAAAAAAAGACCTTAAATGCGCTGATTTTGCATTGGCATACAGTTTACCGGAAGTGGTTAAACCAGGTTACTGGCAAATTAAAAGTCCTATTAGCATACTTCAGCATATACCCTATTGTGTTATCTGTATTGTTCTGTCTATCGTTCTATCTGTGTATCGTTGTCTATCTATCTATCTATCTATCTATCTATCTATCTATCTATCTATCTATCTATCTATCTATCTATGTCTATCTGTCTATCTATCTGTCTGTCTGTCTGTCTGTCTGTCTGTCTGTCTGTCTGTCTATCTCTCTGTCTGTCAGTCTATATATCGTTCTATTTGTCATTCAATTTTCAGTCTAAAAAGAACTATCCAAGTTTTAGGAACAACAAATAATAATAATAATAATAAGTTGACTTCTAGTTGATCATTTGGTGTCAGAAGTGGCTTATATGGAAGGTAAAGGCCTCTAGATTATGCTTATTTTACCACAAAAAAATATGATCATGCCTTGATTTTTAATGATTTAATTAGGACAGTAAGACTTTTGCTTAGACAAAAGTCTTGTCGCTGAACAGAAATAATGTCCAGTATAGAATATAAAGTCCTGCTGCAGTGGAGACAGAATGAATATTGTGTCTGACTCCATCATGAGCTTGGAGGACTGCATCCATACATCTCTGACATGACTCAAATCACTTAGATTAATAAGAAAGTGTTCTTGCAGGACTCCCAGAGTTCATCAAGATTCTTTGGATTCATCTTCAATGCCTCCTCTATCTTACCCCAGACATGCTCAATAATGTTCATGTCTGGTGACTGGGCTGGCCAATCCTGAAGCACCTTGACCTTCTTTGCTTTCAGGAGCTTTGATGTAGAGGCTGAAGTATGAGAAGGAGCGCTATCCTGCTGGAGAATTTGCCCTTGTAATGTAATGGGCAGCACAAATGTCTTGATACCTCAGGCTGTTGATGTTGCCGTCCACTCTGCAGATCTCTCGCACGCCCCCATACTGAATGTAACCCCAAACCATGATTTTTCCTTCATCAAACTTGACTGATTTCTAGTCCAAGTTGGGTTCCAGTAGGTCTTCTGCACTATTTGTGATGATTCATCTGAAAAATCCTCCTTCTGCCACTTTTCCAAATGATCAACTAGAAGTCAAGTTATTTTGTGTTGCTCTTACAGCTAGGATCGAAGACAAGACTTTTGTCAGGAAGTGTTTATGATAAATATATATATATATATATATATATATATATATATATATATATATATATATATATATATATATATATATATATATATATTAAATCAAGTAGCATTTTAAGTTGTGTCTGCTCAGAAATACTGTTTTCGTTTTCCTTAAAACAAGCTAAACAATCTGCCAATGAGGTAAATAAAATAATCTTGCTTTTCCTTTTGACATAAGATTACTTGCTTACCCCATTGGCAGATCGTTTAGCTTGTTTTAAGGAAAAATTCCCTTAATTTGGGCATATAATTTTTAAAAAAGGCAACACGTTTTGTTCATACATTTTGTTCATAGCTTTTTCAGAGCAGAATTCACCATGCATCTGAATCTTCATTAACTGTGCACTCATTGAGTTCAAGATTCCTTCATTCCTGTGCTTCACAGTTAATAGCATGACTTCAGACATCTTGTATGGAGCTCTTCGAAGCTTGCAAGTTCATTGCAATTGCCTTAAAAAAAGATTCTTATATCTAAAGAAATACTTTCTGGGTCAACTAATGCTCTAACAAAAGTGCATTGAAGCCACCACTCACCGTCTGTCACTGCCCTTTTAGCAAAAGCCAGTGTTCAGGAAGATTTCCGTGTAGCGTGTGAAAGATAGCATTGTTGTGTAAAAGATGGATGTTACCAAACACAACAATCTAATAAAAGCTCTCAGGCGTTCCCTTAAGTCAATTTAATGCCCGCAGATTCAGGTACGAGAGACTGGATTTAAATTTGCTGCCTGTCTTCTCTGAAGGCTATAATACCTGCAAGACTTCCCTTTTTTTTTCCACACGCGTCCAGCCTCCCAATCATTTGTTGTAAGCATAACGGGACGCCGGGAGAAAAACTGGCGCAATTGATTGAACTGTCAAAAAACACGCTCCTTTGATTGATCACATTTCAACCAATCATGTCATGCCAATT
Organism: Danio rerio; assembly: GCF_052040795.2. NCBI lineage: Eukaryota > Metazoa > Chordata > Actinopteri > Cypriniformes > Danionidae > Danio > Danio rerio. Next base: position 54,719,850 of record NC_141034.1, read on the forward strand.
TCAGACGCGATCGGCTCGCTTGACGGATCCTGGGAGGGAAAATGCACGAATTCAAGGCGAGATCACACCGTGTTGCATGTCAAGCTAAAAACTCAAAGTTCCTCAAATAGAAAAAAAAGAAAAAGAGGAAGAACAAGAAGGAAAAACTTTT
>NC_141034.1:54725000-54747500 GCF_052040795.2 Danio rerio
TTGATGAAACTAGTAATGTAGATGGATGAATAAAGAGTTTTAAATTAATATGAAATGTATAAGAGTTCTGGTTCGAGTCCCGGCTGGGCCAGTTGGCATGTCTGTGTGGAGTTTGCATGTTCTCCCCGTGCACTATTGCAAACTATTTTCAACGAAAAGGTGCTAAGCTATGGCCTAAAAGTCGCTAAATTACGTCATACATTCATTTACATATTACTGACGTCATAGTGGGCGAAGCAGTGGCGCAGTAGGTAGTGTTGAAGCCTCAGAAGGTCGCTGGGTTGCTGGTTCAATCCTCGGCTCAGTTGATGTTTCTGTGTGGAGTTTGCATGTTCTCGCTGCGTTTGCATGGGTTTCCTCCGGGTGCTCCGGTTTCCCCCTTATGCCTAGTTCAGACTGCGTGATTTTAGCCCCGATTTTGGCTCGCCGACAGGTTTTGAGAAATCGCCGACAAATGCCTGAAAAGACATGCAGTACAGGTGACTTGGGTAGGCTAAATTGTCCATAGTGTATGAGTGTGTGTGTGGATGTCTCCCAGAGATGGGTTGCAGCTGGAAGGGTATCCGCTGCGTAAAAATGTGCTGGATAAGTTGGTGGTTCATTCCGCTGTGGCAACCCCGGATTAATAAAGGGACTAAGCCGACAAGAAAATGAATGAATGAATGATGTCATCGTGTTCTACCATTTGTTTGTTTAACAGCCTTATAAAGGAGTGTTTATATTTGCAATACGCTTTATGTATGCATGTCAATTTACCTAAATAAGCTCAGACAAGTTCTGAAATTGTCACTACTTGTCCCGTCTTTAGGATGAGAGATTAAACCGAGGTCCCGACTCTCTGTGGTCGTTAAAAATCCCAGGATGTGTTCTTCAAAAAGAGTAGGGGTTCTATTCTGCCGTACTAGACGTGGATATAACTGAGGGCGCGGATGGCAAGGGTAGTTTAGGGGATGCCGCCCTCTTTATTCTGCCGCACTAGACGTGGATATAACTGTGGGCGCAGGTGGCGAGGGTGGTTTAGGGGACGGTGCCCTCTCTATTCTGCCGCACCAGACGCAGATATAACTGTGGGCGCAGGTGGCAAGGGTAGTTTCAGGGACGCCGCCCTCTCTATTCTGCCGCACTAGACGTGGATATAACTGTGGGCGCAGGTGGCAAGGGTAGTTTCAGGGACGCCGCCCTCTCTATTCTGCCGCACTAGACGTGGATATAACTGAGGGCGAGGGTAGTTTAGGGGATGCCGCCCGAGGCGCTGGTGGCGAGGGTAGTTTAGGGGACACCGCCCTCTCTATTCTGCTGCACCAGACGCAGATATAACTGTGGCCGCAGGTGGCAAGGGTAGTTTCAGGGATGCCGGCCTCTCTATTCTGCCGCCTAGGTCGCCTCTATGGACGCGCCGGCCCTGAGTATATTGCTGCGTCCGAAACCATATACGTCCGTACTATATAGTACTCTAAAATCAGTATGCGAGCCGAGTAGTACGTCCGAATTCACCAGTATGCGAGAAGTACCCGAATGACTTACTACTTCTAGCAAGATTTTGAAGTGCGCACCCCATGCACGCAGCGCTATCCCATTATGCCCCATGAGAGAATTCATGAATGGGAGAGAAGCAATGCAACTGACGCAGGTAGGTCACGTGACCATGACAAAATGGCGGCTGTAGTACATCGAATTCCATTCATACTTTTCACATTCACACTATAGAACGCACTTTTCTAACAGCCGAGTAGTACATTTAAATTCAAATACAGTACCTGCTGAGTAGTAGGCAGTTTCGGACGCAGCCTGTCTGTGTGTGTGTGTGAGTGAATGAGTGTGTATGGGTGTTTCCCAGTACTAGGTTGCAGTTGGAAGGTTCATACCACTGCGGTGACCTCAAAAATAGAGACAAAAGCTGCGTCCCAAATGGCATACTTATGCACTATTCTACGCCATTTTGTAGTATAAATAGTGTAAGTAGTGCGTTCACACTGAAAACACTAAAAATAATAAGTGCACTTCAATTACCCGGATGATGCACTCATTCAGCCGCTAAAATGAAGTGTGGAATGATGGATTCTTCACGCACTCAACGACCGCAGGTTTGCTTACGTAGCGGAAGGGGCGAAGCTATCGGACGCACATGTTGAATAACTTTTATTTATTTTGGATGGTGAAAGCAAAATTCTCCTACGAGAGTGATTATAGCGCCTACCGATGGTGAATGCGGCAATACTCACGGCAGGTTTTATTTCATAGTTTGGTCATTTATTTCAATGATTTGGCAACAGTCAAATGTCATCAGGGAAACGGTTTGAATTTCCGCTTAGTAAAAAAACATTAGTGTGCCATTAGGGACGACACTACATACATATACTTTCCTGTTGAGTGTGTAAGTGCATAAGTACATAGTGCATGAGTGCATAGTGTATAGTGTGCCATTTGGGACGCAGCTTAAGCCTTGTAAGTATTTGTTAAAACTATGTAAGGCACATTAAAGATTATGATTGTGCGTAGTTTTCAGTCTCAGTTTCAGTTTCAGTCTCCATCTTCAACACACCATCATCAAGTCAGATCATTAATATCGTTAGTGGAGACTTGAAGACTGAAGAGCTCAGAGAAGGTAAAGATTTGTGAGTATACGCAATGTGTGTGAGATGATCATCTTAAAGAAGCAGCTGCTGTGATCTGCTCATTAAAGAAAATCAATCACTGTTGTGGGATCACATACAGGATTCAGCTAAGTTTGACTTACAATTCTTGGATATTTCTGACTTCCAGGGGCGGACAGTCAGTTGGGGTCCTACATTTATTTGTTTATGTTTTGTAAATAATCGGTAATTATATTTAAAGTGGAACTTTTATCTTTTTAATGTGAAATTAAATACAAATAAATTCACCAATTATAATCAAGTTCAGTCAATGAGCTATATTTTTGATTAGCTTTTAATATTTGCATGTGCAGTACGGACTGAGGGTTCCACTATTCATGGGGGACCCCAATTTTTAAAAGAAGTAATAATGTTAAAATCTTAATGGCTATAGACAGATATACAACATTCATTTATTTTCCTTAGGCTTAGTCTCTATTTCAGAGGTCACCACAGCGGAATGAACCACCAATTAATTAAGCATATTTTTTTACAGTGGATGCCCTTCCAGCTGCAGCCCAGAATTAGGAAACACTCATTCACATACACACACACACACACACATGGCCAATTTAGTTTCCTCAATTTGCCTATAGTGCATGTGATTAGACTTGTGGTGGAAACCCAAAGGAAACCCACACCAATATGGGGAGAATATGCAAACTCCACACAGAAATGCCATTTGACCCTGTTGGGACTTAAAACTTGCACCCTTCTTGCTTTGAGGCCACAGTACTAACCACTGAGCCACAGTAAGACCAATTTTACCTCATTTGATAGAAAATTTATAAAAGAGCTATATGATTAATATAGGCTTCTTGGCATTAGTCAGGACCCAGTCCTCCCCTTCTGACTTCCTATAATATGTGTGTGTCTCTCCAACATCTGCTGTCTCTTTTTGTTGCAGGTATAAACAATACATTTCTATAATTTATTAATATGGGTTGACATAAATAATTTAGATAAATCAAACCAAAATTGATTGAATGAATGAATGAATAAATGAATGAATGAATGTATGAATGAATGAAACATTGAACCAATGAATAAATAACAAAAATTTATTAGAAATAAGTAATTGCAAAAATAAGTGACTGACTGAATGAATAAATTAATAAATAAAATGAATAATTGAATAAAGAAATAAATAACTAAATGATTTTAAAAAATCTAATAAATAATTGAATTAATAAAAATAACAAAATGAATGATTAAAAACATAATTAAATAAATAAAAAATAAATGAATGAATAAATAAATAATTGAATGAATGAATGAATGAACAAACAATTAAAATAATTAAATAAATGAATGAGTAAATAATTAAAATAATAAAATGAAAAAATAAATGATTGACTGAATGAATGAATAAATGAATGAATGAATAAATAAATAATATAGCTTTTTTACAAATTAATAATTTAATAAATAAACAAACAATTAAATGATTGATTAAATAAATAATTTATTAAATTATGAGGTGTTAATTAAATAAGTGATTAAATAATTAAAATAATTATTAAAAAAAATAAAAAAAACAATAAATGAAAAAATAATTGAATGAATGAATAAATAATCATAGTAAATAGATAAAAAACATTAAATGAGTGAAAGGATAAATAATTATAGTAAATAGATAATTAAATAAATAATTGATTAAATAAATGAATAAATAAATAATTCAGATAAATAAAATAAACAAAAAGTAATTATTTTCCTTGACTAAAATAAATTAATAAATATATTGAATGAATGAATAAATTAATAATAATAATAATAATAATTCCTTACATTTATATAGCGCTTTTCTGGGCACTCAAAGCGCTTTACACACAATGGGGGGAATCTCCTCATCCACCACCAGTGTGCAGCATCCACCTGGATGACGCGACGGCAGCCATTTAATGACTGACTGAATGAATAAATAAATAAATAAAAACATAATAAATAAATAAATAACTGATTGAACAACTGAATGAATAAATAATAAAAAAATAATAGATAATTTAAAGAATGAATGAATAAATGAAAAAAATAATTAAATTAAATAATACGTAAATAATTGAACGAATGAATAAATAAATGATTAAAGAAAATAATAAATAAACAAACTTTTCCTAGACTGAATCACAGTTCTTATAATTTTAGTTTCAAAAATCTTCAACCGATCTGCTTGCTCTCCTTTTCATAATCACTTCAAATGATAAATGACTTTTCATTAAGTTTAAAAAATACATTAGATCGCTTTAATCAATCTATGGCATATTTTGATGATGCACAGGGAAATTGTATTCAGACACAGTCACAGTATAAGAGAGCTGTCACTTTAAATGACACGTTTCACAGGAAGTGACATCACCCAAGGCGTCGGAAGAGCCATGTCTAATAGCAGGTGAGTTCCACTTACTTTATTTTACCTTAAGCTGTTTTTTTCCTGCTTGATGAGAAATGAATCAGCTTTGAACGCAGTGTTTGTTTGCTCATAATCTGGACTTGAACAAATGTTGCTAAAATTGTTGTCAGATTTAGAGATGGCAGATTCTGATCTCTGTTTTGTATTTATTATGCAAATGTATTGTCTCCACTGTGCAATTGTGGATCATTCATCAGTTCAGATGAAGAATGGTGGATTTATTTATAACAGAGATGCCCAAACTAGGCCCATTCTAACCACTGATTTGGACCACCATGCCATTTAAGAAGAGAGGGAGAATGTTGGGGAGGTGATTGGGGCAAAAGTCTTTGACCAAGATTGCCATTTTGAATTTAATATAACCTTTTGTTTGTTTGTTTGTTTAGTATTTTATTTTGTTTGTAAATCATAAATACTGTCACCAGACACAAAACACCACTGATCAGATCAAGACAAAGACAGGCGCAGCTTAATGTATAAAGCATTGAACTCCGTTTTATTAATGAGATTGTTTGTTAGTTTATTAAATTCACTATACATTGTTTTTAACTGTACTTTGCTAGTTAATAAAATTAAAAGCTATGTTTTCAGGTTATTTGGAAATATTAGGAAATAAATGAGGAGATTACGCACTGAAACTTTGATGTGATACAGTTTGATATATTTACCTTCGACCCACAGCCCCAAATCAAGTTTGGTTTTTGGGCCGTCATAAGAAAAATGTTGTGCACCCCTAATTTAGATTGATTGCTGTTTAGTTAAATGTGGTTGAATGCTGCTTTTTAGTGTGACTAAGTAAAATATACCTTGTTTTGCAGAAGTATTTGATAGTTTACATTTGCTGAAAACATATTTACATATTTCTGTTTGTATACAATGTTCATTTCTATATCTATATCTATATATATATCTATATATATATATATATATATATATATATATATATATATATATATATATATATATATATATATATATATTATACACACACACACACACACACACACACACACATATACATATATCTGTATTTGTACAACATTATTCTAGGTAGACAGAAAATAACTTCTAAATACTTTTTTATTTCACATAGATTTGTAAATATCAGTAAATGCTTGGTTCTTGCACATGGACAAACTGTATTTTGAAAGTAAATTACTGCAAATGCACAGAGAAGTTTTACAAAATAAGGCATTGCAGTCATAAAAGGATTGTAATTATTGTTATTAACCTGAAAGTTGCATGATTTTCTGTGTAAGTTTACATCATTTATCATGTTTTTCACAGTTTAAATGGAAATTATCAGTTGAGGTAAAGATTATTTTTTATTCACACATTCAGACTTTATCCTTAATAATGGCCTATATTCCCAGAAGAGAATTCACAACAAATCCTAAATAGTCAAAACATATTAGCAGCCAACGACTATCATAGTACAGCATTGTTCACGGTCAAATAAACAGTGCTAATGTTGTTTTGAAGTCATGTTTACATCTGATTTCAGAATGAATATTTAAAGTATCATGGTAAACACTATAGGGAGTGTGTCACAGGTTGTTACTGAACGAATATGCAAATATAAAACCAACTTTACCTCAATCCATTATATAAACACAAGCTGTATCACTGGGATAAAAGGCTGTCGAGCTGGATTTGAAAACCTCTTATAAGACAATCTCAGTCCAGTTCATCTTCCCTATTAAAAAAGACCACCATATATTGTTTTACCAATAAACTGCAAACAATTAATCTGCTGTGCTGAAACAATTGAGGTAAAGTTGGTTTTATATTCAGACTTTCTCAATAATAATCTATATTTTCAGAAAATTATTCTTTGCAAATCCTAAATAGTCAAAACATTATGGCAGCCAACGACTATCAAAGTACAACATTGCTCACAGTCAAATAAACAGTGCTAATGTTGTTTTGAAGTCATGTTTACATCTGATTTCAGACTAATTATTCAAAGTATCATGGTAAACACTATAGGGAGCATGTCGGAAGTTGTTATTAAATGAATGTGCGAATATTAAACCCACTTTACTTCAATCCAAGTCATTGGGATAAAAGGCTGTTGAGCTGGTTTTGTAAACCTCTTATAATCAATCTCAGTCCAATTCATCTTCACTATTAAGACAAGACCACCATATATGTTTTTACTAATAAACTGTAAACAATTATAGTCTGCTCTGCTGAAACAATTGAGGCAAATTTGGTTTTGTATTAAAACTTTCTCCTTAATAATAGCCTATATTTTTTTAGAAAAGTATTCTTTGCCATTTCTAAATAGTGATCATGTTAGCAGCCAATGACCTATTGAAGTACAGCATTGCTCACAGTCAAATAAACAGTGCTAATGTTGATTTGAAGTCATGTTTATATCTGATTTCAGACCGAGTATTCAAAGTATCATGGTCAGTGGCGGACTGTGACAAAAAATCAGCCCTGGCACTGTAGCCACACCAGCCCACATTATCACACCGACACACCCCCACCCTCGGACACGCACATTCACTACTTTTATTGGTGTACAGATGGTGAAATAATATGAGCAGTACCATATGTAATAGATATTTAATAGATATTTATTTTGTGTTTGGACTTGTGAGGGAAACCGGGAGGAAACCCATGCGAACATGCAAACTCCACACAGAAACAACAACTGACCCTGCCGAAGCTCGAACCTTTGACCTTTTTGCTGTGAGGCAACAGCGCTACCCATTGTGCTGCCCCCTTTTGAGACTATTTCAGTTAACTTTATGCATTTGGCAATGTCTGATTTTTAGAGCAATTTTTAAGTTTTTCTGAGCTTTTTAACACTGCCTTTAGGGTCCATCTCTGACAATTAGCTTGTGTTGCACCTACAGTTTGTTTGACATTCTTGCCATATTTTGATTATGTACGTGTAACCTCTGATTGGGTCGGCCTATCTCTAAACCAGCTAGCCATTGCCGATTTTGCCAATGCTTAACATTCATTATTATTACTATTATCATCATCATTATCATCATCATCATCATCATAATATTCACATCTTACAAGAAACAAAAACTGCCAGAATGTAAAAGCAATAATTATAAAAAAAAATGTTAATAAAAAATAGCATACCGGCCCACATTTTAAAAATGGTCCAGCCCTTCTGATATTTGCCAGAATTGCCAGATGGCCAGTCCACCCCTGATCATGGTAAACACTATAGGGAGCGTGTCACAAGTTGTCATTGAATGAATGTGTGAAAATAAAAAAAACTTCACCTCAATCCTTTTCATATACAAGCTGTATCACTGTTATAAAAGGCTGTCGAGCTGGATTTGGAAACCTCCTATAAAACAATATCTGTCCAATTCATCTTACCTATCAAGAAAAGACCATCATATGTTGTTTTTACCAATAAACTGCAAACAGTTAGTCTGCTCTGCTGAAACAATTGAGGTATAGTTGGTTTTATCTTCACACTTTCAGACGTTCTCCTTAATAATAGCCTATATCCTCAGAAGAGTCTTCACTGCACTTTCTAAATTGTGAAATCAGCCAATGACTATCAAAGTACCGCATTGCTCACACTCAATAAACAGTGCTAAAGTGTTTTGAAGTCATGTTTACATCTGATTTCAGACCGAGTATTCAAAGTATCATGGTAAACACTATAGGGAGCATGTCACAAGTGGTCATTGAATAAATGTGCGGATATAAAACCAACATTACCTCAAAAACTTCCCAGCTAATCCAGCTTCAGGAGACAGGCCCTTGGTGTGTGTGTGTGTGGGGAAGCTGCCACCGAGTAAAACTCCTTCATCTGTGTGTGAGTGTGTTTGCTGTGTTGAGTGTTTAATGGCGTTCCTGCAGTGATGCTGGTGCTGAACTGTCGTCATCTGACGTCTCGATGATCGTCTGTAACACACGTGTTTGATAATCTATGAAGGCCGGCATTATTCTTCCTCTCACGTCTGCCGGATTTCAGTCTACATATGCAGCACGCTGTCAGCTAGTGCACTTAGAGGAGTTTCATATGGATGTAGACGCCTGAAGGACTGCAAATAGACATGTGCGTCTGCTCTTTGCATTGTTGTGATGTATGTTGTGTTGATGTGTGATGACCTGCAGCTCTCCATTTAAAGGCCTGCCGTCGCTGGATGCATTTCAAGTGGGATTTATATATATTTTTTCATGGTGTTAGTCACCATCATACAGTATTTACAGATCTGGATCCCCCACCGCTTTCTTGTAATTGCTTTCCATTAAGTGATGCTCTTAAAAGAGGTTGATGATGTTCAGCTGAACGCGTGATGCTGTTTTAAGGCTTTTAATGTTCTCACAATGCATGGCAGCTTAAAGACACCTCTCAAATGGAGAATGAAGTCACATGTGTTACTCGAGTGGGAGTTTTTCAGCAGAGTGTCAAAATCTTGATGGTTCTGTGGGTCTCGACTATCAAATCTGAGCTTTATTTTGTATTTAATATTGAATTCGGGTCAAGTGATTGGCTGAGTCATTCTATAGCTTGGTTTTCTTTCTCTGAAAGCATCTGAAAGTCTCCTTTGCTGTGTTTGTCATGCTGAAATGTCCACTCTGGTTTCCTCCTGCATCCTCCTGCTAATGTAGATGTTTGACTGAAGCAGCTGATTTTCGTTTACACTGAGGAAGGGCAGAGGGTTGCTGAAGAACTACTAAGAGATTTCAGCTGCTGTCTGGGCTTTCACTGCTGAACTACACCTCCCTTTCTTCATGTGTTCAAGACTTTTTCCTTGCATCATTTCACTTTATTATGCATAACTTAATTCGTAAACTAGTTCGATTTGCTTCCTTTTCATTTATGTATTTCTTTGGTTGTTATCAACATCCGGTGAAAATTTCAAGTCAACAACACCTTTAGAAAGAGATGTTTTCTGAAAAAAAAAAATGCCGACATGGTGTGTATATATAATTAACCGGCCACTTTATTAGGTACACCTCTTCAACTTCCAGAAATGATTTAGGCATGTAGATACGGTCAAGACAAATTTGGTGTCAACCACATGAAAGCATGGATCCTTTCTGCCCACAGCCCTCAATCAAGTTTTTGGGCTGTCATAAAAAAAAAAATGTGCACCCCTAATTTAGATTAAATACTGTTTAGTTAAATGCTGTTGTATGCTGCTTTTCAGTGCGACTAAGTATACCTTGTTTTGCAGACGTATATGATATTTTATATTTGCTGAAAACATATTTACATATTTGTATTTGCATGCAACGCTCATTTCTATATTTGTATTTATTTCATTATTATTATTTATTACTATTATTAATCTTGGTTATTGTAATTAATAATATCTGTATTTGTACAACATTAGTCTAGGTAGACAAAAAATAACTTATTAATACTTTTTATTTCACATAGATTTGTAAATTTGAGTAAATTCTTAGTTCTTGCACATGGACAAACTGTGCATTTGCAGTAATTTACTTTTAAAATACAGAGCAGTTTTACAAAATAAGGCATTAACATTCCTAAAAGTATTGTAATTATTGTTATTAACCTGAAAGTTGCATGCTTTTCTGTATAAGTTTACATCGTTTATCATGTTTTTCACAGTTTAAATGGAAATGATCAACACTGTAAACTGTGTTTTAATTAATTTCGACTGTAAAGTCTGTTAAAACAGTTGAGGGAAAGATAATTTTATATTCACACTTTCAGACTTTCTCCTTAATAATAGCCTATATTTTCAGAAAAGCATTCCTATCCATTTCTAAATAGTCAAATTATTATGGCAGCCAATGGCTATCAAAGTAAATCATTGCTCACTGTCAAATAAACAGTGCTAATGTTGATTTGAAGTCATGTTTACATCTGATTTCAGACCGAATATTCAAAGTATCATGGTAAACACTATAGGGAGCATGTCACAAGTTGTCACTGAATGAATGTGCGGATATAAAACCAACTTTACCTCAGTCATTTTCATATACAAGATGAATAAACTGGGATAAAAGGTTGTCAAGCTGGACTTGAAACTATAGGTATTGTTTCTGATCATGTCCATTCCTTTATGACCACAGTGTCTCCATCTTATGATGGCTACTTTCAGCAGGATAACGCAGCATGTCATAAAGCTCAAATCATCTCAGACCGGTTTCTTGAACATGACAATGAGTTCACTGTACTCAAATGGCCTCCACAGTCACCATGTCTCAATCCAATAGAGCACCTTTAGGTGTGGAGGAACGGGAGATTTGCATCATGGATGTGCAGCCGACAAATCTGCAGCAACTGCGTGATGCTGTCATGTCAATATGGAGCAAAATCTCTGAGGAATATTTCCAGTACCTTATTGAATCTATGCCCCGAAGGAGATATAAGGATATATATATATATATATATATATATATATATATATATATATATATATATATATATATATATATATATATATATATATATATATATATATATAAACAATTTAAGTCAGAAATATTATGCGCCCAAAATTATTAGCCACCCTGTTTACCCCCCCCCCCCCCCCGCCCAATTTCTGTTTAACGGAGAGCAGATTATTTCAACACATTTCTACACATAATAGTTTTAATAACTCATATCTAATAACTAATTTATTTTATATTTGCCATGATGACAGTAAATAATATTTTACTAGATATTTTTCAAGACACTTCTATACAGCTTAACATGACATTTAAAGGCTTAACTAGGTTAATTAGGTTAACTAGGCAGGTCAGGGTAATTAGGCAAGTTATTGTATAATGATGTTTTGTTCTAAACTATCGAAAAAAAAAAAAGCTTAAGGGGGCTAATAATTTCGACCTTAAAATGGTGTTTAAAAGATTAAAAACTGCTTTTTATTCTAGCCAAAAATAAAACAAATAAGACTTTCTCCAGAAGAAAACATATTATCAGACATACTGTGAAAATTTCCTTGCTCTGTTAAACATCATTTGGGAAATTTTAAAAAATCATAATAAATCAATGGGGGGCTAATAATTCTGAATTCATTCATTCATTTTTTTGTCGGCTTAGTCCCTTTATTAATCCGGGGTCACCACAGCGGAATGAACCACCAACTTAATCCAACAAGTTTTTACGCAGCGGATGCCCTTCCAGTTGCAACCCATCACTGGGAAATTCTGACTGTATATTAAAATAGATATTGTTTTTTTTTTGTTTTTTTTTTTAACTGTAATAACATTTCATAATATTAGCACTTTACAGTGTTTTGAAAAGGCATTTCTTTACTAATTACTTGGAAAAGTCTGATTTTGTTACTTTTATTATGTTGCCCCCCACACACTGATCATAGCTGTATTATGAATAGATGCTCAGTATGAGTTTGTTTGCTGTCCTGCTGCTCTGACAGCGACACTAACACACATGTAACACTCACTGCATCTCCAGCCCAGCGCTCAGAGACGCAGGCGCTCATTTATATCCATTTCCTAGAATCCTTCCGTTCCCACGTTTCTAGTGCTAAATTACTCAGTGTTTTCCTGCCTTTACAATTAGATCAGACTGGCAGGCGGGAGATTAATGGAACAGTCAGACCAGGCTCTCAAGGAAAGTGTGTTTCTGTGTCTGTCTGTATGTGTGTCTCTGTCTGTCTGTCTGTGCATCTGTCTGTCTCTCCATCTATCTGTCTGCCTTTGTGTCTGTCTGTCTGTCCGTCCCTCTGTCCGTCCCTTTGTCTGCCTGTCTCTCTGTCCATGCTTGTCTGTCTGTCTCTCTGTCCGTCCCTTTGTCTGCCTGTCTTGTCCGTCCATCTTTCTGTCTGTCTGTCCGCCTGTTTGTTCGTCTGTCTGTCTGTCTGTTTGTCTGTCCGTCTGTCTGTTTATCTGTCCATCTCTCGGTGCCTCTGTCTATCAGTCTGTTGGTCTGTCTGCCCATTTGTCTGTCCATCCCTTGGTCTGTCCGTCTGTCTGTCTAATTCTCTGTGTCTGTCTGTCTGTCTGTCTGTCTGTCTGTCCGTCCGTCTGTCTGTCTGTCTGTCCATCCGTCTGTCTATCTATTCATCCATCTGTCTGTCCATCTCCCTGTCAATCTGTCTGTTGGTCTGTCTGTCCATCCGTCTGTCGGTCTGTCTGTCCATCTCTCTGTCCGTCAGTCCGTCTGTCTGTCTGTCTGTTCATCTCTCTGTCGGTTTGTCTGTCCATTTCTCTGTCTGCCCATCTGTCTGTCCATGTGTCGGTCCATCTTTCTCTCTCTGTCTGTCCATCTGTCTGTCTCTTCGTCTGTCTGTCTGTCTGTCTTTCTGTCTCTGTCTGTCCATGACCTGTCCATGAAACACATGACCTGAATCTTCTCATTTCCAGCCCTGTTCAGTCTAGTGTGCTCGTGCTCATGTGTGTGTGTGTGTGTGTGTGTGTGTGTGTCTGTGTGTGTGTGTTGATTATCGATCTTCCGTTCGCCCAGTGCTGGACTGAAGCGAGAAGTAAACCTGATCTAATTGTACATGTAAACAAAATCAAAGTAAAGTGTGTTATTTTACCCTCGCGCTTGGAGAACTCGCACGAGGACCTGAAATATCCGGATTTTCATGTTTCTTACTCAGCTCTCGGAATACATTAGCATTAATATACACAGAGCAATATTAGGATTCAAAACATTCAAGTTTATTAGCATTCCTTTAAGAGGCTGAAATATGAGCGAATCATTACACCCCGCTGTTGAATAATCGCACTTCTTTAATCAGGACTCAAACTCCACACACTCCTGATGCAGAGCTGCTCACAGGTCACGACAACCCTCCATACCCCCCCCCCACCCCCCACACACACAGAAAGACACACAAACACACATTACAGATCCACTCTGATAGGAGGAAAAGATCATCAAATCATCATCTGTTATTGTGATTGCAAAGTGAGGAAACTCTTGCTATGTATTTTGTTGTGGATGTCAAAGGCTGTGGCTTAAGTCCAACTTGTTGCAAATTCAATTGTCAGTAAACAGGATTGTAATATTGGGGGAAAATAAATACAAATTTATATTAATCACTGTACACTGAAAAAATAACTCTATTCAAATTTATTTTATTAGGTTTTCTACATGGAATATCAATTACAACATTCAATTTAAAACTATTCTTACATGCTGTTGTTAACATCACCCCAAATGAACACTTCCCTCCCTTAATAGCCTGTAACTTCCATACATTTATTCATTCATTTCTTTTCGGCTTAGCCTCTTTATTAGTCTGGGGTCGCCACAAGAAATGAACTGCCAACTTATCCAGCACATGTTTTATGCAGCGGATGCCCTTCCAGCCGCAACCCATCCCTGGGAAACATCCACACACACTCATACACTTCGGACAATTTAGCCTACCCAATTCACCTGTACTGCATGTCTTTGGACTGTGGGGGAAACCGGAGCATTAGGAGGAAACCCATGCGAATGAAGGAAGAACATGCAAACTCCATACAGAAACGCCAACTGACCCAGTTAACTTGCTCTGAGAAATGCTGTTGCTGTCAATCGTTTACTTCACCAAGTCAGTTTAATGGTAAGAGGATGGATTGAATAGGCCTGTCAATAGAAGGTTTGCGAAGAAATGTATTGCTTCCTTGTGAAGTATTTTGCAGTATTTTTAAAATACAAAATGTGTAATAACATGTGCTGGATAAAATGGCGGTTCATTCCACTATGGCGACCCTTGGATTTACAAAAAGGAATAAGCCGAAAAGAAAATGAATGAATGAATGATAGTAATACAGCTTGATGTTGTGTGGACGTTACAACTATGATGTCTATCAGATGTTGGATTTTGGTCACCATATCTGACAATTAATACTGACAAAAAATGTCAGTATTTGATGTCAATATGATGTTGGTTTAAGATGTTGGCTCACTTTTTAGCTCAACCAAATATCAACGTAATGGGATGTTATAACTGGAGTGCATGTATGAAACTGTAGTCCAGAAATGGCGGATTTGTAGTCCATGGTTATAGTTAGTGAAATCCAGCGATCTTATGAAAGACGATAATCGTGACAATAATAAGGACGCCTCTCTTTAAAAAATCCCAAAATTACTAAATATGCAAATTACTCATTTAGAGCAGTTTCGTTGTAAATAAATAGGTAAATGATCAGTAATATGATTTATTAATACTATTTACAAAATAAAAAATGAAAAGTATACATCATCAGCAAATACATAAGCAAACAGTTAAAATTAATAACTATTATAATGAAATGGAATCAAGTTATCAAATCTTATAAGCCGTTTCTTCACTGTATGACTTATTATTTCTGATTATTCTGACTGACACATTCTGATTAAAGAGCAACCAATGAATCTCTCATCTATTTAGATTTTTTTTCATTTGATTACATTAAATAACAGAGGAGTCACTTAAATGCGCACACATATAACATTATAATGAAAGCATTCGACTCTAATAATGTTGTTCATTGATGCTGGCTGGACGTTGAATTTTGGTCACCTGACATCACAACCTAACTGCACGACAGAATGTTACGTTTACACATATCCACAAATGACATGTAAACGCATCAGCTTTTCACAGCGTAACACTACTCTCTACTCTTGAGTATTTTTGAAAGGTCTACTATTTACTCATACTTTGGGTATTATTGACAACAGATACTTTTACTCACAGTACATTTTTAGGCAAGTAATGCTACTTTTACTTGGGTATGATTATTCAGTACTCTTTCCATTACTGATGGGTAATCATAAACTTTTTTTAGTATGCATTTTGTATAAATTTCCTACATAAAGTCTTGTCTTGAAGATGATCTCTGGATGAACTTCAATTCAATTCAGCTGTATTTGTATAGCGCTTTTACAATGTAGATTGTGTCAAAGCAGCTTCACATAAATGGTCATAGTAGCTGGAACAGTGTGGTTCAGTAACTGGAACAGTGTGGTTCAGGTTTTAGTGTTTAAGTTCAGTTTAGTTCAGTTTAGCTCAGTTCAGTGTGATTTAATCATTACTGAGAGTTCAAACACTGAAGAGCCAATTCATCGATGCGTAGCTCTACCAATCCTGAACCATGCGAGGCAGTGGCGACAGCGGAGAGGGAAAAAAAAACTGTAAAGAAAAGGGACTAAGCCGAAAATAAAATTAATGAATATTTCTAAAGTTCCTCTGCATTTCCACCTGCAGCCCTGAGACTGACACTGAGGATGTTCTGAAGCTCCTCATCCTGTTCTTAAGGTCTGATATTTTATTCCATCCCATTTTGGATGCCTGTTTCTGAAGCAAAGACAGTGATGGCAAATTGTACACTATACTGCCATTACATATTAATTTAATTAGTTATCATTAATCTCAAGCCTAGGCTAATAACTGAGAAAGCATCAATCAGAGGGCGCATTTTTATAACGTCATCATGTAGACTTCTTGCAAAGTATTTTAGAAATACAAAAATGCAAGACACTAAAGTATTTTGATACAAAATATTAAGCCATGTTCGTAAACTCTATCAAAAACAAACTACAAATAACTTAAAAGCAGTGTTCCTTAACTGGTGGGTGGCGACCCAAAAGTGGGTCGCGGGAACATTTTCAGTGGGTCGCGGAGTGTGTGATCAGAATTTTAATTTTTAACTTATTTTGCTTATATCAGACTTTTATTTTGAAATGCGCGTGCGACAACCGTATCGTTTGACATGCAAAAATTCAGCGTAAGTACGACCCCGAATATGTAAAGTGTGGATTTACATATATTGATGACAAAAAGGCTTAAAACCTTGAGTGTGTCATATGAAGTGAGCACGAAACAATCTAAATTAAAACGACATTTAGAAACCAAACATCCTAGTTGCAAGGACAAACCTGTAGACTATTTTCAAAGACAACTCCAAGAGCTGAGGGTATCACAGAAGTGCCGAACATCTTTGTTCAAAACAAGTACAGGCACCCCACACATCTTACTGTGTAGCAAAGACCAATAAAGCCCACACAATAGCAGAAGAGCAGATAACTGGTGATTTTTATAAAAATGGTTATGATTATTTTAATCATTTTGCTTTAGATTGCTGGTTTGTTTGCTCAACAGCGTTAAAGTTTTATTAACAGTTCAGTTTAGTTAATAGTAACTTAACTTTTCCTTACCCTAACCACTGTTTACAGTATTTAAAGTTTTTACTTTGTCATATTTCTATAATTTGATCCATTTTGGTAAACGACAGCAGTAAAATATTGTTTATTTGCAAGTCTTGGTGATTTTCTTATGAGTTATCTGTCACTACTTGTGTATGTTAACAAATAAATACATATTAATTATAATTCCTAAAATTATATTATAGTTCCTAATTTGGGTCGCGGCTTGATGACCATCTGAAAATGTGGGTCCCGTGGCCAAACCAGTTGAGAACTACTGCTTTGAAGTACGTATTTTAAATGCATGTATTAGAAATACTGCCCATCCCTGAGTAGAACTAAAGATATTGTAATGCATATTGAAATGCTTTTTACAAACATATCAACAATTGCATGCTCTTTTCTTTTAACAATGTATGCATTTTACTTTAACATTTGAACTGCAGTGTGTACCGTCAATGAAACTCTTTCAGTTGTCATGGCGACGATATATATTGTATGGTGTTATATTTTAAGGAGCAATTCCATTCATGTCATTTCAGCCGTGCTATTAAAACCATTAATGCATTTTAAATTACATGTTTCATAACAGTACACAACCCAATGTGAAATGAGACTTTTTCTCTGTCTTTTTCATTTGCATTGCTCCACTTGGACTACAGATTAGCATTTCGCCAGTTGATTAGCCTATTTAATATGTAGATATTTATATACATATTAGACAATTTGTTTGATGATCAGGCATTTTGGCGTCAGTTCAAACAGCAAACATGAAGAGATTATAATAAATCTGAAATTTTTATATGGAAGAATGGATATAATTCATTAATTTTCCTTCAGCTGAGTCTCTATCCGACAGGGGAATGAACCAACAACTATTTTGGCAGCGGATGCCCCTCCAGCTGCAACCCAGTACTGGGAAACAACCATACACATTTATTCTCACACATACACACACACTCATCCACTTATACACTTTTCTTTTCGAATTAGTCCCTTTATTAATCAGGGGTCGCCACTGCGGAATGAACCGCCTACTTATTCAGCATATGTTTTACACAGCGGATGCCCTTCCAGCCGCAACCCAACACAGGAAAACACCCATACACTCTTGCATACACACACTACGACCAATTTAGTTTATTCAATTCACCTATAGAGTATGAAACGAACACAGGGAGAACATGCAAACTCCACAGATATTTTACACAGTGGAATTACCTTTTCAACCACAACCTAATACAGGAAAACACTCTCACATTCACACACGCACACACTCGTACACTACGGTAGGGCTGAAGATCTTAGCTTGAACCCGAAGAAACCCGAAGGAACCAGAAGGAACCAGAAGGAACCTAAAGGAACCCGAAGGAACCAGAAGAAACCCGAACGAGCCAGAAGGAACCAGAAGGAACCAGAAGAAACCCGAAGGAACCCGATGGGACCCAATGAGTTCGGGCTTAATTTCTATATTTTTAAATGAGGCCGGGCTTGGGCTTGCGCTCTGGCTTACGCGGTAAATGGGATGCATTTCAATTAGTTTGAGAAAGTAATCAAATCATTTGTTACAACATTAAAACCTATCCCTGCAAAATTAATTTTGCAGAATGGGAAAATGTACAACAAGCTGACAGGGAAAATGATGAGGTCACTCGCTACACTGAAACTGCTGTCATTGAAAATGAAATGGATGTTCTTAACTGGTGGAAGATGAACAAACCATCCTACCCAAAACTAGCAACATTAGCCGGATCAGTAGGCATCCTGGCCAGCAGCAGTGAAAGGGTGTTCAGTGCTGCTGGATGCACCATGAGTGATCACAGGACCGCACTAAAGCCATCTACAGTGGATTAAAAAAAATGTTTACAAAGCCTGATCATGGTGAGTGAAGTATTTTCCAATTATGACTACATAATAATTAAATCATAAATTCATAATGTAGTCAGAATATAGGCCATACATCAACATTTGGATGTGAAAAAAGGGATATGCCAACCATAATTGTTGTGACGGGGAGTGACACAAACAACAGAGATTTGGATCCAAATGCAGGTTTATTCGAAGTTAGGCAAGCAATGGTCAATACGGGTGCAAACAGGTGTTGAGAGGCAGTCCAGAATCGTAATCGAATCAACAGGCGAGAGGTCGGAAGGCAGGTGGCTAAACAGGAGAACTGGATAAACAAGGCTAAGATCTAAATACGAGAGAACAAGTCAAGGAACCCGCTTTGTAATGTCACTTACAGTTCACAAGACTGTGCAAATTGAATGAGTGTGTAGTTTAAATAGTGTGTGCAATCAGTCTCTGACAATCCTCAGGTGGTGTGAGTGTAATCAGTCTAGATGAGGAAGCATGTTTGAGTGTGAGTGGAGTGCATGTATGAAAATGTAGTCCAGAAATGGCGGATTTGTAGTCCATGGTTATAGTTAGTGAAATCCAGCGATCTTATGAAAGACGATCGCTGGTAATCGTGACAATAATAAAGACCCCCCCCCCCCCCCCCCCCTTAAAATAATCACAAAATTAATAAATATGCAAATTACTCATTTGGAGCAGTTTCTTTGTAAATAAATATGTAAATGATCAGTAATATGTTTTATTAATACTATTTACAGAATAAAAACTGAAAAGTATACATCATCAGCAAATACATTAGCAAACAGTTCAGCTTATTAAAAATAATAACTATTATAATGAAATAGAATCAAGTTATCAAATCTTATAAGCCGTTTCTTCACTCACACATTCTGATTAAAGAGCAACCAATGAATCTCTCATCTATTTAGATTTTTTTCATTTGACTACATTAAATAACAGAGGTGTCACTTAAAAAATTCACACATATAACATTATAATCAAAGCATTCGACTGCTTTCCTAACTTTTTATGCTCATTTAGGACAAAATTAGTTGTGTTTGGGAAAAAAAAAAAAAAAAAAAAAAACACCAAGATCGACATCTTTAGATGTTATGATTATTAATTATGTGTATATGTCTGTTTAAACACACACCCAAAACCCAGACTTTCACTCTTCTTCAAATCGCGTACAGAATCCGTTTGGGAAACAGCATCTATTTATCACTATGGAGCGCGTATGCTAAAATTCACGCACAAGTATATGTTTTGAGAATTGCATATGAAGGGGAGACGGCACCTGTAATAAAAAGGAAAGGGAATCCTGCCGTTTTATGTTTATTTCAAAGTGTTTTCATGCCTAAACAAAGTGAAAGCACAGAATACACTCTCATTTAAGTGCAAGGGGCGGCTTGCCACCCTTTGGAGAAAGACTGGAAATACAATAAAAATACAGAAAATTACCTTTACGGGATGATAGCTGGAAAGAGCTGTAAAATACAGGAGAATCCCGGGAAAAATGGTAGGGTTGACCGGTATAATATAGGCCGGTGGTTCTCAAACTTTTTTCATCAAGTACCACCTCAGAAAAAAATTTGCTCTCCAAGTACCACCAAAATGAGCAGTATTGAAATACAATAGTGTAGAAGGCCCAGTAAAGCAGCTACATCTCTGCACAGTTAAAAAAAAAAGTGGCAGATTACCTCAGAAATATACCCTTTATATAATTTATGGCATATTATAAACATAATTTTTAATAAATTTTTAAATGTGTGTAGCATGTACTTGAAATATTTAATTCCTCCATGTACCACTAGTAGTACACGTACCACAGTTTGAGAACCACTGATATAGGCTAATGTTGACAATATTCTTTAACTATTCAGCATTACCGTCGCCTTAAGGCGGGATTGTTAAGAGAAGTAGCGAAACAAATTATGCAGAGCATTTATCTTAATTTCATTTTTGCTTAATAACCATCATATTAAAAAAAATATTTTAATTTAATTATTTAGAAAATACTTAATTTTAATTGGTGTGTTGGTCAATTTAAAGGCTAAGTGTTTGTACCTAGGCCTATTTAGAGTGCTGAGATGTTACGATGTTACAGAGGACCTATTTTATTTCTTTGTTCCAACTTCTAAGTGGCCTATACGTTTGTTATGAATAAATTATGTCAATACACCTGCACTGTAACAAAAAAATCTGTAACTTTGCGGTTCATTTAAAAAAAAAAACAACGTAAAATAAAAGCCAATAGATTACAGAAATTTACAGTAAAATAACAGCTGTTGAATTACAGAAATTTACCAGAAATTTTAATTTAAGGACATTTCTGTAGCGGACCGGCCAGCAGGGCATGCACCGCGGGGAGGCCCCGCGTGATTAGGGGGTCCCGCGTCGTTGCGATTTTCATTAATTGAAAATCCGGCAACCGCAATAAATCAAACCCCTGGGAACAACTGTGGTTTGGAACCAAAGTTCACAGGTCTGTGTTCTCTGAACTCCTCTCAAGCGGTGGACTACTTCATTATGATTGCTTGCCGCTGAACCGTGTCATAGCTCATACCATAATCTTGACTTGATTTCAACCCTTCTCGACGCCCACATTGGAGAAGACACGCCGCGCTGTTACTCACCGCCGGTTCTCATTGAAAGTGAATGACTTCTGGCTACTTTGACGCTCTCGCCACTTTCGGTTTGTGATCGCTCCTCAGTTTATGAAGCCTTCCCAGCGTTGTCGCTCCACCCCGCCCCCCTTTCCTGCTCCAAGTTTGTGATCGCTCCTCAGTTTATGAAGCCTTCCCAGCGTTGTCGCTCCACCCCGCCCCCCTTTCCTGCTCCAAGTTTGTGATCGCTCCTCAGTTTGTGAAGGCTTCCCCGCGTTGTCACTCCCTTCCCCGCTCCTCAATTTGTGCCCCCCACCCCCCATTTGGGGGCCCCGTCAGTGATGCCAGCAGGGGGGCCTCCACATTTTGCAGTATGCCACTGAATAAAACATCCGCTATTTTACGGTATATTTCTGTAATTTAACAGCCGTTAGATTCCGTTTCTTAAACGTAAAATTACAGATTTTTTTTTTTACAGTGTATAAACGGCTTATTCTTGAAAAAGGGCAGGAGAGCTGTGTGCATGTGCACTTGAATAATGTCTGGCTGTAAACGGGTTTGTGCTTTAAAAAAGCTGTCAGTCAAAACATGTTTGTCAGGCTCAGGCCGAATTCTGTCGAAAACTTTTATGCCCCGATTCCAGCTCTACAGTTGATTAAATTCCCCTATAGCGCATGTGTTTGGACTGTGAGGGAAACCGGAGCACCCAGAGGAAGCCCACGCCAACACGAGGAGCACATGCAAACTCCACACAACTAACCCAGCTGCGACTCGAACCAGTGACATTCTTTCTGTGAGGCCACAGTGCTAACCACTAAGCCACTATGCCGCCTGGATATAATTCACATTTTGCTTTTGAAGTCCTCTGTGAACATTTCTATTCCGTTCTTTCTTTAGCTGCAGACCTAAAAGATGCATGGGCATGAGTCTATT
>NC_141034.1:54752500-54795000 GCF_052040795.2 Danio rerio
CAGGATATGGAAACCTTGGCATCATTTCTTCACAGGTCTAGGGATGAGGATCCCCAGGTGGAAATAGAAAATAAAGAAAATGATTAGCAAAACTGCTGTTCATAGTGTATTTAAGATATTAAATACCAATGCAAATGGAGGAAAAGGGTAGAAAATACAGTCTGTACAGTAGAAACGTCATTACTTCTATGAGAAGTCCTTATAGAACATGAAAACTTTTGTGTGTGTGTGTCTGTGTGTGTGTGTGATGTCTGGTGATGTAGAGCAGGTTCTGTGGGCAGCTCTTGTTCTTTCCTGGAGCTGCAGGAATGACACACACACACACACTTGTGCAGTATGCATGGAGAATGACAGTGTCTGATCCGAGGGCTGCGTCATCTTTCCCTGCATACTAATTGAAGAGTGTGTCCCATAGAAACAATTAACATAAAAGAGTCCATATGATGTCATTTCCTCTTATTTGTGATTTTAGAATAGATAAACTTCATCAATACACAGTCTTATAGCCTATAAATTTATAAATTTTCCTTCGGCTTTTATTTATCAGGGGTCGCCACAGTGGAATGAATCGCCAACTATTCTAGCATATGTTTTACATAGTTGGAATGAATCGCCAACTATTCTAGCATATGTTTTACAAAGCCGATGGCCTTCCAGCCGCAACCCAGTAATGGGAAACACCCATACACACGCACTCTCACACACACTAATACACTACGGCCTATTTAATTCATTCCATACACTTATAGCGCATGTGTTTGGACTGTGAAAGAAACCCCCACCAACTCGGGGAGAACATGCAAACTCCACACAGAAACGCCAACTGACCCAGCTGGGACTCGAACCAGTGACCTTCTTGCTGTGAGGTGACAAACCACTGAGTTATCGTGTTGCCTCAATAAATACATATAGGGCCCTATCATACACCCGGCGCAATGTGGCGCAAGACGCAACGCAATTGCTATTTGCTATTTTAGCTCGGCGCAAGGGTCATTTTGAGGTGTTGAGCCACCCTGTTTAAATAACAAATGCATTTGCGCTCGTATGTGCGCCTATAGGCGTTCTGGTCTAAAAAAGCAGCCGTGTTTTGGTGCGTTGCTATTTTGAGAAACTGTAAATAGTCTGTTCTTTATACCAGAACAAAGTTGGTCTATTGTTTGGTGCAAAGTGCGCCTGGCTTACACACTACACACAAGATGCAGAGCAATACGCAAATATCTTTACATATGAAAAACATATAATATCTTATATATTATTAAAATATTACAAAACATGTTATTTTCTAGCCTACATGAATTAAAAAACCACTGCCTTACTTTCTTCATCTCGGGAGGCTTTTTCAGTTCATTCAATTTGCTTTTGTATAATGTTATTATTATTAGCAGTATTATTTATTATATCCATATTTATATATATTTTTTATTAAAAACAAGCTTAGACTTGTCCACCTGTCAGGTTTTAGACCATATGGGGCATGGCAGGTGTATTTGGAAATAACTCAGGTTTTTATTTTTTATTTTTTTATTTATTTATTTATTTATTTTTTTAAACACACTTCGTTATCAATGTTAATTTATTCGTTTGCTGGAATTTAGAAATGAATTTAGAAATCGTTTTGAAACAAATCTTTGCGCTTAACAAACAAAATTAATTATTTATAGGCTAATTGATCCACAAGAGCAAAAGCCAAAGTGAACTTACTTTACGTCATGTAAATAGCAAATGCACTCATGACGCGACGTAGCTGGCTCTTAAAGGGAATGGGAGATGAGACTCTGATTGGTTCATTCTCAAAGCACACCTATAACTCATTAAGAAAATAAACTCAACCCTTGTAGATCATGCGCCATGGCGCAAAACGGATTTTCCCGTCCTTAAATTAGCAAGGATGGATTCTGACACGCCCTGGAAGTATTTGCGCCCTGCGCTTTGCGTTTTGCACATGGACCCTCAAAATAGAGCCCATAGCCTTTAAATATTCCCTAGTCATTGAGAACAGTGTTTTCAGGCACATTTGTGCAATTTCATTCAAATTTTCTTTTTTTTTTAAAGATTCTTTTTATATTTGTACATAGTTGAACATCAGGATGTGTGTTTTTCTGTGTATTCTGGTAATACCCCTTGATCTTAAAGTTTCTCCTGTGAAATCTTATCATAACTTTTGGAAATGATGCTTGATGTGGAACTTTGCCTTTTCACTTCTGAACCAAAAATGAACATTCATTTACTCTCCATTCACTTGTTTCTAGTTTATTTTCTTTGTTGAACACAAATAAAGATATTTTGAAGAATGATGAAAAAATGGTAGCTATAGAACAAAAAAATATTGGAAATTTTGGCAAATAGTTTATTTATTTATTTATTTATTTATTTATTTATTTATTTACCTTCCTTCCTTTTTTATTTCATTATTTATTTCCCTTTCTTGCTTTTATTTATTTACCTTGCTTTATTTATTTATTTATTTATTTATTTCCCTTCATTGCTTATTGATTAATTTCTCTTCCTTAATTATTTCCCTCCTTTCATTTGTTCATATATTTATTCATTCATTAATTTATTCATTCATTTAGTCATTCGTTTGTTTGTTTGATTATATATTTATTTTCCTCCCTTATTTATTTATTTATTTATTTATTTATTTATTTGTTTGTTTGTTTGTTTATTTCACTTTCTCCCTTCCTTCCTTCCTTCCTTCCTTCCTTTCTTCCTTATTGATTAATTTATCTTTCTTATTTAATTATTTCCATCCTTTCATTTTTATTCCATCCATCCATCCATCCATCCATCCATCCATCCATCCATCCATCCATCCATCCATCCATCCATCCATCCATCCATCCATCCATCCATCCATCCACCCATCCGTTTATTTATTTCTTTCCCTCCCTTATTTATTAATTTATTTATTCATTTATTTATTTATTTCCCTACCTTCATTTTTTATTCATTTATTTCCTATTCACCTAATGTGTTAACTGATTTAATTGTTTATATTTTAAAATTAAAGTTTATTAAGAGTTAACATTCAAAAACATTATTTTTTTACAATATGTCCATTGTTGCAGCATCTCTGTTCATCTAAAAAATATTACATGAATCCCTCTTATTGAGTTCTGCTTTCAACAAGCCCCACCCTTCTCAATGCCCAGACTGCTCTGATTGGCTGGCTGACACACCTCAACCGCTATTGTCTTAATCACCATTTTCCCCTTCTAAAGCCAATGTAAACACAAACCGCTAATTAATGGTGTGGGTTTAAGCTCAGTTTGAGCTCAGTTAGCAAGCACCACCGGTTTTACAGCCGAGAAGCTTTTATTTTGAGGACTGGGGGAGGTCGATGGCATCACTTGCAGCTCATTGGGAAGAGAAGGAATGGTACAGTATGGACACATGAGAGTTGATAAGAATCTCCAGTAACACAAAAAAAGTTACTAGATTTGTTGCTAGTCACTTTTTTTAAACAAAATGTCGCTAAGGATGTCTGAAAAGTTGCTAAATATAGCAACAACGCTGGTAACACTGCTCACGCTCCACTTTGCCCTGTTTTGGTTATCTCTGGTCAATACAATGACATGCGAACAAAAAGGCAATGCCCACTTGTACATTTACGGCACAGATACTATGTCTATATTCTCAACAGTCTATGGTCATAGATTATAATAAACCTATTTTGTGGAACACAAGCCATATCACAGCCATATCACAGCCATATCACCATGCAGCCCAAGAGCGGTTACTCACTAAAGCCGGGCTGAGCCTGGTCAGGAGGGTAGACTACATGAGAAAACTAGGTTGCTGTTGGAAGTGGTGTTAGTGAGGCCAGCAGGGGGCACTCATTCTGTGGTCTGTGTGAGTACTAATGCCCCTTAGAAAAAGTGAAGGGGACACTATATATTGTCAGTGGGTGCCGTCTTTCGAATGAGACGATAAATTGAGGTCCTGACTCTGTGGTCATTAAAAATCGCATGGCACTTCTGGTAAAGAGTAGGGGTGTCCTGGCCAAATTCCCTCGCAGCCCTTACCATCATGGCGTCCCAATCATTCCCATCTAGTGAATAGCTGGTGTGTGGTGAGCGCACTGGTGCCATTGTCCTGTGGCTGCTGTCGCATCATCCAAGTGGATGCTGCATACTGGTGGTGGTTTAAAGAGACCCCGCTCATGAACGTGCTTTGGGTGTATGGCCATACATACTAAATGCACAATATAAATACACACATTACATTACCATGAGCTTTGCAGATCTTCTACATAAACAAACACTATGAAGCACCAAATAGTCTATTTTTGAAACTAGTTATAAGAAACACACTCCAATTCTACCTTTAATCAGCATGCTATTTTTTTTTCTCGGGGTAAACTGCCAGTCTCTAGTGATCTGTATATATGGGCATTAAACATGTATCGAGGCCCAAGAGTTACAGCCTAATAAAAAGTCCATAAAGATTAGGTGCATTAGCATAGTAATATTCATCACAAATTCCTCCTCATTCTCGCTGGAGCAGGGAAAACTAT
The DNA here is from genome assembly GCF_052040795.2 of Danio rerio. NCBI lineage: Eukaryota > Metazoa > Chordata > Actinopteri > Cypriniformes > Danionidae > Danio > Danio rerio. Next base: position 54,757,017 of record NC_141034.1, read on the forward strand.
CCTGTGGTTTTGTGCTGCTCGTATGTGGGAGCTGATGAAAATGTTTACGCAGGATTTTTTTTCTCCATCCTGACCACAAAAGGTTGTCTCTCTCTCTCTCTCTCTCTCTCTCTCTCTCTCTCTCTCTCTCTCTCTGAGGCTCGTAAACAAGGCTATCTAGCAGTGTGACGCTAAATTAACCACGTCTGCGTCGTTACTCATCGGGCTTGTATTAAAAGGACTGGAGGTGTCCAATTCAGTTTCAGGCAGGGGCTTTTCTTTACAGGTTGTGTGTATTTCAATTTTTAATGAGCCGAGAGCCTGCAAGGAAAGAATGAATTAACACAATGAGGAACAAGTGCCCTTCAGAGTTTTATATAGCCTCTGTTTGTGTGTGTGTGTGTGTGTGTGTGTGTGTGTGTGTGTGTGTGTGTGTGTGTGTGTGTGTGTGTGTGTGTGTGTGTTTGAACTATCAGGACACATTTGTATGATATCATACGTATTACACCGGTTTTAGAGGATATGGTGAATTACGGGGACATTGCTGATGTGCCCATTTTTCAAAAAGCTAATAAATCATACAGAATGAGGTTTCTTTTTCAGAAATTAAAGCTGGAAACAATTTCTGGTAAGTTAATGTTGGGTTAGATGTAGGGCTGTGGATGGGCAATAGAAAATACAGTTTAGTCGGCGAAATAGCCTAGTGGTTAGTGCGCCTACATATGGTGCAATAGTACATCAGGGCGTCGCAAGTTCGAATCCCAGCTCGACAACATTTCCCTACCCCCCTCTCTCTCTCCCACTTCGCTTCCTGTCTCAATACTGTCCTATTTAATAATAAAGGCCAAAAAAAAAAGAAAATACAGTTTAGACTCCATAAAAAACAATGTAAACCTATGCAATGTCCCTACAAATTACAAAACATACCTGTCTGTGTTTTTGCTTGTGTGTGTGTGTGTGTGTGTGTGTGTGTGTGTGTGTGTGTTTTGTGACACATCAGGGGCCTCATGTACGAAGACTTGTTAAAATCATACTAAAACATTGCATACGCACAAAACTGTAAATGTGCGTACGCAGTAAAAAATTGAGATTGATGAAACACTGTGTACGCCGCATCCCACGCATATTCTCTTTGTACATCCGAATAAACGTGAAACTGAGCGCATGTGCATGAGCGCAAAGCCCCTCCCTGCCTCCTTCCCTGTATGAATATGCTAATTACTCTACTTTGGCAATACCCAACGAAAAAGCAATGGCAAAAGCAAGCAAGAAGAGAAACTTTGAACAGAATTTGATTTGGAGTTGCTGCTTTCAGAGATAGAACGGCGAAAAACGGTTCCAGAATTAATAACAAAAGAAAAAAAGACAGTGGGAGAGTTTAGCTGATGCGGTTAACATAGTTGGGTCTGAACATCGCACTGTGTGGATTAAAAAAGAAATAGTGTGATGTAAAGGTGTAAAATTTAGCTCGTAAAATGCATGGTAACATGTTTTGACACGTTCGAGCATGAACTCTGTTCGAATCCAGCGTCTGATAAACTTATTCTTTTTTTTCCCCCGCTACATATGAGATTTTGCCTACTCTTCATCACGAGGAAGACAAGTATGAATCATTAATAAGTCTATGCATCATATTTTATTTGAACATTTATTGAATGGAAATGTTTCTGATTCACGTATGCAAATTCGTCTTCAGATGGTGCCTTTATAGCAATGTACATCAGTTGATCGCTCCGATTACATTGGGAAAACCGGCGACCACTGCAAATTGCGCTTTAATGTTTGGCTGGTCAACTGCATGGTATGGAAATCTTATGTACTTGCTAGACATGCGGATGAACCCGTCCCATACAGCTGCCATTGCACGGCTCAAAGACACTTTGTAGAGTGCAATTTGACACAACTGCCTCTAGGAGTCGCCAATGGAAATAAAACAGACACGCACAAGAAATGTGCGTACGCCAGGCATGAAGTTGGCGTGGAAATGCACACATTCCCATGTTCATTTCATCGTTAGTAAATCCAAACGTGAGCGTGAAAACTGGCGTACGCAAAGTTTTTGTGTGTATGCAGCGTTGATACATGAGGCCCCAGGACACAAAGAGGAAAAAAAAAGTTGTATTAGAGGATATAGTGAATTATGAGGACATTGCTGATGTGTCTTTTCTCAAAAAGTTTATAAAATCGCACAGTGAGAGGTTTCTTTTTTTCAGAAATAAAAACTGGAAACCACAAAAAAAAATACAAGTCTATGTGTTTTTGCTTGTTTGTGCATGTGTTTTGTGGCATATCAGCAAACAAATGTGTATGATATCATTGGTATTGTACCAGTATTAGAGGAAATGGTGAATTATGAGGACATTGCTGATGCACCCATTTCTCAACAAGCTTATGAATCATACAGTATGAGGCTTCTTTTTTCAGAAGTTAAAGCTGGAAACAGTTTCTTGGAAGGTAAGGTTAGTTAGGTGTAGCGAAGGGCAAAGGTAAATACAGTTTGGACAGCATAGCAACAATTAAAACCAAAGGAATGTCCCCACAAATCACAAAAAAACATACCTGTCTGTGTGTTTTTGCTTGTTTGAGGATGTGTTTGTGTGTGCATGTGTTTTGTGACATCAGCACACAGATTTGTATGATATCATTGGTTTTGCACAGGTATTAGAGGATATGGTGAATTATGAGGACATTGCTGATGTACCCATTTCTCAAAAAGCTTATCAATCACACAGTATGAGGTTTCTTTTTTTCAAAAATTAAAGCTGGAAACAGCATCTTGTGAGGCTTGGTTAGGTGCAGGGAAGGTGCAAAAGTAAATACAGTGTGGACAGCATAGAAACAATTAAAACCTGTGGAATGTCCACACAAATCACAAAAACATACCTGTCTGTGTGTGTGTGCATGTATTTGTGTGTGCGCATGTGTTTTGTGACATATCAGCACTCAGATTTGTATGATATCATGGGCATTACACAGGTATTCAAGGATATGGTAAATTATGAGGACATGGCTGATGTATCCATTTTTGCAAAAAGCTTATAAATCACACAGTATGAGGTTTCTTTTTTCAGAAATTAAAGCTGGAAACTTCTTTACATTACGCCTATGAAGAGTCCTCATAAACCACTAATACCAAAGCATGTGTGTGTGTGTGTGTTTGCAGGTTTTGGTCGTTTACAAGTACATAATTTTATAATGACATGGATATGATGTAATTGTACTCTATTAATGTGGTTTATGAGGACATGCCCTAGTCCTCATAATTTAAGATGCTTTTAAATACTACTTAGATTTTTTTTACAATCAAAATTGCCCCTATGTTTCCTGTGAGGATTGGGTTTAGGGCTTGGGCTGTATTATAAGCATTTTCTTTCTTCAATATACAATACATTAAACCTATGGAGAGTCCTCTTAAACCACTAATACTAAAGTGTGTGTGTGTTTGTGCAGGTTTTGGTGCTTTAAAAGAACATAAGCTTGTATACTCGCATGGATATGATCTAGTTGTTCTCTATTAATCTGGTTTATGAGGACATGCCTTATGTTCTCATAATTTAAAATGCTTTTAAAGCATACTTAACAGAGTTTTTTTATGGTTTCAAAATGAGTCACGGTTTCTGTGAAGGTTAGGTTTAGGGCTAGAGGCACATAATAAGCATTTTTTTTTTGTATTCAGTATAAAATACATTACGCCTATGGAGAGTCCTCATAAACTACCAATTCCAGCATGCATGTGTGTGTGTGCGTGCATGCTTGTTTGTGAGCGTGTGTAATAGAGAAATAAAAATGAACTGCGCTCACACTGCTGTGTCCAGTACACATTTATCTGGCAGTGAAAGTGATTTAGGCTGATATAGGATCAGTGCTGGAACATTGTTATCAGTTTGTCAGGCTGCATATCAGCACTGTAACAAACTAAACGCAGCAGCGCCGCTGACTCTCAACCCTGTGACAGCAGCTCGATTGTTTTAAAAATGAAGTGGCTTTTCCTGACAAGCGGCAGGCTTTGTAACTTGAGGTGCTATTTGGATTTTCAGAAGGGACGCATTTATTACTGCGCCTTAACTAAACGTAACTACTAAAACGAGTGGCTTTATTCTGATGTTGGATGTTTGAAGGACTGAATAGTTCATGGATTTGTTAGTAATGCATTTGTGTTAATATACAAGGCTGTGATTGAGGCTCTAAAAGCACTTGGGATTATAACTATAACAATGATATAAAGCAGGGGTTCTCGATGTCTACATTAAAACTGCCACATCTGAATTTTTATTAAGGTCAAAACTTGTTTTTAATAAACATCCCTAACATACATCACAAGTCAACACTATTTTTCTTTAAATAAAGTGACATTTTTATTCAAAACACATTAAATACCATGCATATGTGGCAACACTAGTATGGCATTTTGCAGTAAGTGCAGTTTTGTACAAGAGACAACAAAAAGTAGGCTGATAGTATCTGAATGCAGCCATGATGATGCAAGCTGAGACTGAATATCTCAGAGATGCAATGTCAGACACAATGCATTCAATGGAGCGAGTGGGCATTAAAAAAAGCATTGCAAGCAGCTCAGATTGCACTGCACCAGGTCTGCATTTAACCTCTCCCCCCCAAAAAAGGTAAACAATACAAAAGAGATGTAGTGAAAACTTTTGGTGCTGTAGTTTTGTGGTTCTTATATCTGTATTTTGTGGATACTGCCTTTTTAAAATGTCTGTGTTTTGTTAAATAGTGGCGTTTCACATTTGCACTCTTAAGAACTCCAATTGTCCCATTACAAATCAAGCAGAATGGCTTTGTGGCAAAATAAATGCATACATACAGCATGTGTCCATTCAACTTTGAACTACTTTTGAACTACTCTCTTCATCAAGTTTTCTTTTTCGTGAAAGTGACATCTTCATCCATTCAAATGATCTCAAAAACAAAAACAAACAACTAAACAGTTGATTTGCAAAGTTTATGCATTTATCAATGAAGGAAAGTCACAATTTGAATCCTTTACACATGGTCTTGCAGTATGAAATGGAGTTAGGTACGGATTAAATGACTTTGAGAAGCCCTGATATAGGGTATATGCACAGCTGGTGTTTCTTCCCAAAGTAATAAACTTCCGGTGAACAGTTAATAGCCCCTTTCACACATACAGACCTTTCCGGAAAATTGTCGTCAATTTTCCGGAAAGGTTGTATGTGTGAACAGGTCCTTTTTGAAAATACCGGTAAATTCGTTCTGGCTATTTTCCGGAAAGAGAAGTTGTAACATTACCGGCAATTTCCCGGAATGCTGCGCTGTGTGAATGCAGAAGGAAGATTGCCGTAATAAGCGCGTGCACGTCTAGAACGTGCTGACGTGAGTCGTCTGCTTTAGCCAACCAGAACAGTCAGACGCATTTACGTCCGCGCGTTTTGTGAGAATAAAAGCCTTTGAATATTTTTCCAGACGCATTTAGCTGCTAGAAGTTAGTCAGATCACGTTTATATGTTCTTCTTAATGCCAACTGTGTAAATGATCATCGATGAGATGCTAATGATAAGCCGTTGTTTGTTTACCTTCAAGCTTTGCGTGTGCCTGTGAAACAGCCTGTGAGCGCCTGCACATGCACATATTATGAACATCTCGACATGAGAAAGTGATCCTGCGAAAGTTGTTCACAACATTGATCATCCACAGAGTTTGTAATTTAGTCAAATGTTTACAAATACAAGCGCAGCCGTTTAAAGCTCATTTGTGGTGAATGATGTCAGAATTTACCGGTATTAAGGAATGGACGTGTGAATGCTCTTTTCCGGAAAATTTCTGTAACGTCCTCGCCTGTGTGAACTGCGCTTTTTTTGAATATACCGGTAAAATTGTTCCGGAAATTTTCCAGATATTTACCGGTATCACTGTGTGAAAGGGGCTAATGTGAAGTTATTTAAACTTTATACAGTGCTTTTACAGCACTGATGTTGTAATGTAATAAAAAAAAAAGTTCTTTAAATAGACTTTGGCACTCATTTAGTTGTTCAAGTGTAAAAATGAGACAACATATTAACTCAAGTACTTTACTATGGTCAAAAACTATAGAATACACAAGATGTGTCACTGGAATAGTTTTAAATGGGGAAAAGTGAATGAAGTGAATAAAGCCCCGCCTACTACAGGAGCCAATCATCGATTGCTATATACTGATAATGACACTGTATACTAAAATAAATTATTCAAAGGTCATTCCTTGTATTATCTAGATTTTTATTTATTTATTTTATTTATTTATTTATTTTTACGTTAAATGGTTGTACACTATTTATTTGGACTGAATTAAAACAACAAAAAAATAATTTAAACAATACTAAATTTAATTTGTTTGTTTAAATTCATATATATATATATATATATATATATATATATATATATATATATATATATATATATATATATATATATATATATTTTTTTTTTTTTTTCATAGCTGTTTTTGTTGCCTGTGCCTTTTAATGCTAATAAGTTGTTCATGTCAATGAGTTGAGTGTAGCCTTCACCTGCTGTGTCTCACGTAGATAGCATAGTGGCAGACGAGAATAAAGCAGATCTCCCTTACTACAGTAAGAACTTTCCCAATTTTTATTTGATGTATTTGTTGTGGAGTTAATTCAAGCCTTTCTGCAACGATGAGCCACACACAACCTAAGTGTAAAGTTTTCGCCCATGCATGTTTATCTTTGCATTCTTTTTGCATAGCAAGTGTGACAGTATACACATACACTTCCGTATGAATATCTCTTATATTCATGTACAAAATAAACCTGATTTAGCATCCACAAACCAGGACGGAAGCGTCTTCTTTTGATAATTGTACTAACACTCTGCGGCTGTAGTGATGGATTACAGCGATTTTACGGTCTTTATTAAAAACATGCACTGTTTTAAACTCGTAAAACTCATTCTTGAGGTGCTGCTGATCACATAGAGCTGAACAGATCTTTTAATCCCAGTTGCACATGTCCTGTCTTGTTGATATGATTATACACATTACTATGGAGACATGTTAATACGTGGCTGTCTATCAAATCAGTGGGCGGGGAAAACTGCACTCCTGTGTCACGTTGTGTTGGGCATCAAAATGGATTTTGATCCTATTTTAATGTCTGGAAATTTTAATAAAGAGACTTATTGTGTTTATATTACCCCGATATGGCTGTGCACACACAGTTCTGTCCAAACAGCTTACAGATGATTTTCATCATAGTGCCCTTTAAATTTCTTAATTAAACTGAATTGATTTGTGTTGAAACCACCTGAATTAATTGTATGGAACCCTACATTTTTTACAATGATCAAAGTACTACAGTATTTAATATATTACTATAGTTTTTTTTTTTTCATGTGTTCAGCTCATAATTTTAACATAAAGCACATGCAATATTCTGTATACATTGTACTGCTCACTGTCTCACTTATACTGCATGAAGTCTTTGTAATACTCTTTGCCAAACTTCTTTTGACCCAATCACTACATTATGATTAATATTCAGTATTAATTTCGGTTACACTTTGCAATAAGATTTAATGTAGCTTCCTTTATTAATTAACATGATGAGCAGTTCTCATGCAGCATTCAGTTTAATGTTAATCTCGACATTTGCCAATGCATTTGAAGATCAGGCGTTGTATGATGACTGATTAATAGATGCACTGGGAACTAAGAAGAACATGATATTACTTTATTAATTAACAAAGATACATAAATGTTTTACAAATGCTCACTGTTAAGTCTTGATAGCATATTATTCAATGTACAAATATAAAGACATTAGAATACAGAGTTGTTGACATTATTCATGATCATAACCGTATCTGCTCAGTGGTTTGCACTGTCGCCTCGCAGCAAAAAGTCTGTTAGTTTTAATTCAATTCAATTCAATTCAGCTTTATTTGTATAGCGCTTTTACAATGTAGATTGTGTCAAAGCAGCTTCACATAAATGGTCATAATAACTGGAACAGTGTGATTCAGTAACTGGAACAGTGTGGTTCAGGTTTTAGTGTTTAAGTTCAGTTCAGTTCAGTTTAGCTCAGTTCAGTGTGATTTAATCATTACTGAGAGTTCAAACACTGAAGAGCCAATTCATCGATGCGTAGCTCTACCAATCCTGAACCATGCGGTTTTCAGGAACCAATCCTGAAAACTAATTCTCCCCGTGTTGGCGTGGGTTTCCTCCGGGTGCTCTAGTTTCCCCCACAGTCCAAACACATGTGGTATAGGGGAATTGATGAACTAAATTGTGTGTGTGTGTGTTTAGTGAGTGTGTATGGGTGTTTCTCAGTACTGGGTTGAAGTAGAAAGGGCATCTGCTCCGTAAAACATGCTGGACACGTTGGCGGTTCATTCCGCTGTGGCTATCCTTGATGAAAAAGGGATTAAGCTGAAGGAAAATAAATGAATGTTAACGATGATATAATATTTTATACATTGTTCTGCTTTTAATATGCAAGCTCTTATGTTTGATAACGGTTTATATACTGAATAAAAGCTGTCGTATATAAAAGTTTAAAGTCTTACGCCTGTTTCACACCGCAAGCGTCAGCGGCGCGTGAGCAGAGCGTGAGCAGCGCGTGTGTTTTCGGCGTCCATGTTAACAGATTAGAGCTTTCATACCGCACGCAGCAGCAGCGTGTCAGAGCGAGGCGTGAGCGTCGCCGAAGCAGCAGTGCAGCGATAGTTTCGGCGCTGGGTCTATTTTTGACGCGCTGCTCACGCTCAATTAAAGTGACAGTGCATTGATAATGACCAAAACTCATTGAATGACAGTAAAAAGTAGCAATTTTACCCAATAAATGCGTTAATAATGTCAAATGGTTTATATATAGTCATTCAAATTCACTTAAAACGATTTAAAACGGCAACAAACATTTATTTAGGCCCGAACTACAAAACCAAATGTAAAACAATTTTAGTATCAGTTTGCTTAAGTTGCACACTAGTGTTGTAGGAGAGGGGAAATAGAATATTTACGGGAATTGTAGTCCATAGCGAAGTGTATTGTGGGTAGTGTAGTTCGACACGCATGCTGGATGATGTGAGCTCGCTGTGTTCTGTGCAGCTGAGCAGAGGAAGAAAGTTTTAATCGGCTTTGTTTTATGTTCACTCGAGTTATTCCTACCGGGAGCTGTTTGCACACATTGCACTGTGAATCTGACAACACGAAAATAAGTAAAAGAATGGCATGCATTGGTTACTTTTGTCCGTCTCATCATCTGCACGAGCATGAATTAACGAGCTGTTATTTTGCCGCTGGACATCACCGAAGCGGAGAAAGTAACACTAGTTTGATCATGTATAAATATCATTATAACTATATTGTATAAATATTATTATAACTAGGTCTACAGCAACCTGATAATAAAAAACAAATGACATGATAACACAGGCGATTGTCTTCTGACTGTAGACACTTCTCATATAAGTTAGCTTGAGAAGCATACAGTACTATTTGATCTATAGAATTTGTAAAATAAACATTTGCCGGTTAAAGAAACAGCATAGGAGGGGCCTTGGTGCAGATGAAAAGTTTAAAAAGTGTATTTGTATATAGAGAGACATGGGTAATTAGATAGAATAGACAGAGATAGGTTGATCTCTGCAGCAGCTGCCGAAGAGCTGCACGATGCAGACGCAGCTGGTGTGAAAGGCAAACGCCTGTGTGCTGCTACTGCTCGACATACTTGCTGCTCACGCTCTGCTCACGCGCCGCTGACGCTTGCGGTGTGAAACAGGCGTTATAAGACTTTATGCTTGAACTTTTTGTTGCAAGTCTTTTTCTTTCTTTTTTCTTTTTTTTCCCTGAGAACTGACTTGATCTTTTTACCTTTTGATTCACAAACTCTCTATATATGTATAAAAAAAATAAATATAGACAGGTCACTTTAGCCCCATGTAGAGCAGTGGTTCTCAAAGTGGGGGTCGGGACCCCCCCGAGGGGTCGCGGGGCAATGAAGGGGGGGTCGCCTAATGATTTCTAAAAATCTATTTGTTTTTATTAAACCATAAGAATTAACATATTTTATCCATAACTATACTGAAAATAAAAATAGTCGTTTATAGTTACTATATACTACATAGTTACTATAGTAGCTTATAGTTACTAGTTCTATTGGATTGCGACCCCTGGGGTAATTACATTATAATAAAGACACAGCTATAGCGTCAGATGCATTTTGATTTTATAACATCAGGTTATACTTTCTGGCACATTTAAAACACTGACACAAATTTAATTGGTGTGTCTGCGTCATTGCATGCAAGGTTTCTGTATTTATAACCACCTCAGAGGATATTGGGGGTCGCGAGTCACTGGCATTGTTATTTTGGGGGTCACGGGCTGAAAAGTTTGGGAACCCCTGATGTAGAGCATCAAAGGGTTAATTACATTTAGTCATCTAACACACAATTATGTCCAAAGCAACAAGTGCAGTTCTTCTCTCGGTTATATAAATTATATATGTTTTTTTCTGCTTTTACTTGTTATATTTAATGAATAGTTTTGGAATAAAAAGTTATTATCAGATTCTTCAATTTTAGCATTGATATTTATATGTTTGAGTAAAATATCCAGTTGTGTTTTATTGTAAAATTTCATATATTCATTTAATTCATTCATTCATTCATTTTCTTTTTAGCTTAGTCCCTCTATTAATCAGGGGTCGCCACAGCAGAATGAACCGCTAACTTATCCAGCATATGCCACAACCCATCTCTGGGAAACATCCATACACACTCATTCACACACATACACTACAGACAATTCAACATTCAATTCCCATGTACCGCATGTCTCGTGGGGGAAACTGGAGCGCCCGGAGGAAACCCACGCCAACATGGGGAGAACATGCAAACTCCGCACAGAAATGCCAACTGACCGAGCCGAGGCTCGAACCAGCGACCTTTTTGCTGTGAGGCCACAGTGCTAACCACTGTGCTGCTCATGTTAAATTTCATATAACAATATATTATTTAGAAAATGTTTTTGAAGTGGCACAGTATCTCAGTAGTTAGCACTGTTGCCTCACAGCAAGAAGGTCGCTGGTTCGAGCCTCGGCTGGGCCAGTTGACATTTCTGTTTGGAGTGCTCAGGTTTCCCCTACAAGTCCAAACACATGCATTAAAGGGGAACTGATTTACTATTGGCCGTAGTGTATAAGTGTGTGTGTATGAGTGTTTCCAATGAATGAATACTCTTTTTTTTTTTTTGTTTTTGTTTTTGCAGAAACTGAGAATACGTGTAAAATATGAGGTTTTCATTTTTCCAGACCTTAAATATTAGGTGAAAATGTAACATTTTAATATTGTTTTTCTTCAATATTTAGCCGTATCAGACACACAAGGCTCACAAACGAACGTTTACTCAAAGGAAAAGAACCCCAAAATGTCAACATTACAACAGAAACCAAACTGTTACACATATTCCTGTGGAATGCTCTATTTTTAATGTTATCAGACAACTATTTTTATCTGGAGAGACTTTAAATTAAATATTTTAAATGCGAATACTTCTAAAACTACAATTTTTTTTAAATCAAAAGTTTAGACTTTTATCTTGTATATCATTATTATTATTTATGTATTTTTATCCTGTGTAAATATTGCTGTTGATGACTTTTAATTGTTAAAATATTTTTATAAATATAGAAAAGTGTTATTTATAACATGTGGTAAACTTGATCTTTTTTTTTTTTTTGCCATAACATAGCCATAGAAGCTGATACGGCAATAATCTCAAAATTCTCCCCCTGACTCTCTCCAATATTTATCTGCTGAAAGCACGGCATATTTCGGTCACACTTTATTTTGATGATCCGTTTATTTTATTTAAGTTTTATTGCATTTACATGACAACCAATTCTGATTAGATTATAAGTAGACTGTTAGGTTGGGGTTAAGGTTAGTGTAAGTTGACATGTACTTGCAAAGTTTTTTTATAATCTGTTGAAGGAGCAGTATCAGAAGATATTAACCTCTTAATGCGTTTATTTATTTATTTTTTATTTTTTTACATGCATTTTTTCTTTTTTCTTTGCTATTTGGGCTTTTTGGAACCTAATTAGAATAAAAGTATCATCTTTTGATATGATTTATGTTTAGAAAAAAATTATGTCCATATATGTGGACTCGTGGTCCGAGTTTACATAAACCACTTTTCCCCAATTTTTTAAAGCATATTTAATGCATAAAAAAAGCTTTTATTTATATTTAAAATGCCTATTCAATATGTATGTCTGTAACAAAATATAAATCATTCAAAGTATTTTTAATAGCCACTTAAGAGCTAAAATGTGCTGTCCACGTATGTGGCCACTCAGGCCCTATAGGAGGTTAAGTACACAGTCTACTAAGACTCAAATGACCATCAAAATAAAGTGTTACCCATATTTCATATTGAGCACTGGAAATTTTCTGCAAATCAATGCTGTAAATGAGAGCATTCTTGTATGATGTTTTAGACACATTGTCAGCAATTCAAAACACAGCAGATCAAACATAAATGAACATTCAACTCAACTCGTCCATGGAAAATCTGGAGAACAGGTATGAAGAGGTCCTTCAGTTTTAAGCCGCGTATACTGTATATAGATTATTCTCAAGTGATATCTCTCAAGTTGAGATGTTATTTTGTGCTAAATAAATACTGTTCTGATTACGGAAAAACAATGTCATCTGATTAAAATGCACACTCAAAAATGGAGGGTTATTTCACCTCAGATATAGGTCAAATATGAATAAATACAGTCGGTTAAATTTTAGGTGATTTTTAAATGAAAGTTTAAACTCTCTAATCTGGCAGTACGGTGGCTCAGTGGTTAGCACTGTGGCCTCACAGCAAGAAGGTCGCTGGTTCGAGTCCCGGTTGGGTCAGTTGGCTGTTCTGTCTAAAGTTTGCATGTGCTCCCCGTGTTGGTGTAGGTTTCCTCCGGGTGCTGTGTTTTCCCCCACAGTCCAAACACATGCGCTGTAGGGGAATTGGAGGAACTAAATTGACCGTGGTGTATGAGTGGATGTGTGAATGTTAGGGTGTATGGGTATTTGCCAGTAGTGGGTTGCAGCTGGAAGGGCACTGGCTGTGTCATATGTCAAACATATGCTAAATAAGTTGGCGGTTCAATTCGCTGTGGCGAACTCTGATAAATAAGGGGACTAAGCTGAAGGAAAAAAAAATATAATAAATATAATGTAATTATATAATATAATATAATATAATATAATATAATATAATATAATATAATATAATATATAATATAATAAATTATAATATATAATATAATATAATATAATATAATATAATATAATATATTATAATATATAATATAATATAATATAATATAATATAATATAATATAATATAATATAATATAATATAGTATAATATAAAATAAAATATAATATAATATAATATAATATAATATAATATAATAAATTATAATAAATTATAATATAATAATATAATATAATATATAATATAATATATAATATAATATAATATAATATAATATAATATAATATAATATATAATATAATATAATATAATAAATTATAATATAATATAATATAATATAATATAATATAATATAATATAATATAATATAGGTGGCGCAGTAGGTAGTGCTGTTGCCTCGCAGCAATATGGTTGCTGCTTTAAGCCTTGGTTGGCTCAGTTGGCGTTTCTGTGTGGAGTTTGTATGTTCTCCCTGCGTTTGTGTGTGTTTCGTCCCGGGTACTGTGGTTTCCCCCACAGTCCAAAGACATGCAGTACAGGTGAATTGGGTAGACTAAATGTCTGTAGTGTATGATTGGGTGAATGTGAATGATTGTGTGTGGATGTTTCCCAGAGATGGGTTGCGGCTGGAAGGGCGTCCGCTGCGTAAAACATGTGCTGGATAAGTTGTCAGTTCATTCCGCTGTGGTGACCCCGAATTAATAAAGGGACTAAGCCGAAAAGAAAACGAATGAATGAATAATATAATACCCCAAAGCATTAGCATTATTACCTCCAATATTACCCCCTTTCTCTGGCCCAGATCTGGCCCACACAATCAGCTTTTGCTTGGCCCACATGCCGCAGTGAATTACGGTACATGATTGGACCAAGTCTGGCTTCCAAACAAGGGCCAAACATAGACCATATCTGGGCCAAGTCTCAGCCAAGTTAATAACCCATAACTGGGCCAGATATGTTGGTGTGTCACGACTGCAGGTAATTTAATAAACCCATGAAGCATTTGGCTTTATGGCCGTGCTTTTTCTCGAAGTGATATGATTGGTAGAATATTAATGTACTTTAAAAGTGGGTTAAGTTAGGCCAGGCTTACATGGCCCACATATACATTTTTAATATCTGGTCCAAATACTACATTTGATATCTGGTTCAAGTCTTGTGTGCCGCCTTAAAAAAACCTGGGCCATGTTTGGCCCACATGCTGTATGCCAGTGCCGGACGAAGGCCTGCTCTGCCAGCTTTAGGCCAAATCTGGGCCAGAATTCTTCGCTACCTGGGTATAATAAAATACTATTAATAATAAATGGCTTCTTTAAAAAGCTTCACTATTGTTATCTTTTATTTCTTAGGGGTCACACTTTATTTTACTGTACTTTCACTATTTATTTGTCAGTATTAGTAACACAGCAAACAATTTTGTGTTTAATTGATGTCTAATAGACATCTAAACATAGACCGTTTGACTAAATATCAGCACCAATACTTTAGTATAAGGACCAATTCTCAAGATTTCTATTATGATAAAGCCTGTTTATTAGTACTTATTAAATAATTTGTACTTTTAAAATGTCTGTTTATTAGTTTGGAAGTATGATCTTATTCCACATCCCTATACAACTAATATCTAAAACCTACTTTTACCTTAATAATAATTATTCAACAGTAAATTAGGAGTTTATTGAGATAAAATCATAACAAACTGTTTCCCAGCAAGCACTTTTTGTTTTTAAAAGATGCCTAAAAGACGTCTAAACATAGTCGTCTTGGCTAAAACAAGGCTAAATTTGGGCTGTCAGTGAAAATCTAATAGACATCCAAGAATAGCCCAAAATTAGACTAATCGTCAAACAGACAGATTAGACAGACTTTGTGTAGTCATTCATTTCAGTTTAGTAGTCTAGTTTTGGCCTATTCTTAGACATCTATTAGATTTTTACTGACAGCACAAATATAGCCTTGTTTTGGCTGAGGTGACTTAGTTTAGATGTCTATTAGACATCTTTTAAAAATGCTTGCTGGGGAATAGTTAATTATGATTTTAACTCAATAAATCCTAATTTACTGCTGAATAATAGTTATTAAGGTTATAGGTGGGTTTAGGTATTAGTTGTATAAGGATGTAAATAAAAACTAATACACAGACATTTGAATATACAAATAATTTAATAAGTACTAATAAACATGCATTATCATAATAAACAATAGGCTAGAATAAGCCAAATGGTGAGAATTGAGGTAACACTTTACAATAAGGTTCATTAGTTAATGCATTTACAAACATGAACTAATCATGAACAACACATGTACTGCATTTATTAATCATTATTGAACATTTACTAATTCATTATTAACATTCAAGTCCATGCTTGTTAACATTAGTTAATGCACCATGAGTTAACAAACTAACAATGAACTACTGTATTTTCATTAACTAACGTTAACTAACATGAACAAATACAGTAGTAAATGTATTGTTCATTGTTTGTTCATGTTAGTAAATGCATTAATTAACATTAACTAATGAACCTTATTGTAAAGTGTGACCAGAATTGATCCTAATCCTAAAGTATCTCGGCTAATATTTAGTGGCTTCATTTTTAAACTTGACTTTAGCTGGACTGTTTTAAAGGAACAGTGTTGAATTACAGTTTCGGAGTATCTGCTGTATATTAACACTGTCATGCGAGTTCGATCTATATGAGGGTTCATGTCAAGTTTGACTGTACAGAATCAATGCAGCGGCTCATAAAAGCCAATGAGGAAATGAATGGGCTCAAATCTGCTGAGTGCGTCAGAGCCTTCATTAAAATGAGCTGTTGCCGCTCTTAATTAAAAGTGACGTTTGGTAATTTGGGAACATGATGGTGCCGTGAACCTGGCTCTTGTTTAATGGCGGTCTGGTGGATTAAACCTCCTGACTGATCCCTGTCCTGCGGTATCTCTCTCTGGGGCTGCATGATATTAGAAAAATCTGGCACCGTAATATTTTGTTTTTCTGCGATTTATATATTGTGATATGAAAACAATTTCACCAAATGGCTTGAATAGCACTATTTGGGTGGAAAATCATTCATTTAGATTAATTAGTGTGATTTTGTAAGTGTGTGAATCATCTAAAAAATAAAACAATACACAAATTGCAAGCAAGAATATTTACAATAGAGCAAAATAAAGAGTGCTTAAGGGTTTTACAAAGAGTCAAACAGTATTCAGATACAGGAATTGAATAACTAAATGTAAAATATTACCATATCGTCTTTATTGTATGCATAACACAGTAAAATTACTCATCTTTAAAGTTACAAATGGTGTACGTTATAGTGTCTGAATACTTTACACTCTCTTGAAATGTCTTTAAAACACATGCAAATAATAAAGATTCACTCTGTTATGGTCAACACTGGCTTGTTCTGATTATGTACCCCTATGTACATTTCTGGAGAGCATCAAATACGTCCCAGGAGCTATGTTTTTTTTGCAGAGGCCAATGTGTATGCTTTTTGAGAACTCAAAATTCTCTCGTGAGTGCTGTTTGCGCCTGCTTTTTTTCGTAAATCCACCAGAGGCCGCTGTCAACTGACTGACTGACTGACTGTATGTCTGTTTACAAATGACTGCGTAAGTCCTAATTTCAGTAGGCGTATAGTAAAATACTTAGATGATACAGCGGTACTTAGCCTTTAGTATGAACACAGTAACCCCTCAGTCTACTATTTAGAGGTTGAAAGGTTTGTGAAATGGTGCTCTTCAAACCATCTGATTAATATAAAAAAACTGAGGAAAGATGATATTTGATTCAAAGTCTACTGGAAATCCTTCACCTGTGGTTATTGACCCATTAAACAAGTGTGCTCCTTAATATCTGGACATTCACATAGATAGCTTACTTACCTAGAGTCTGCATGTCGACTGCATTTTTTACAGCGATTAAGTGTTTTTTGGGGTACATCAAAAAGGTATGTTTTTCATATAAAGCTGCGATTGAAAGCATAATATGTTATGGATTTACTGTGTGGTATGGAAACATTACAGTTCAATCTAAAGCTAAGCTTGGAGGGCTGGTGACAGCTATGAAAATCATATGAAAAGGAGATATCAATCCTAATAATCTCTCTATGGGCAATCAGTTCAGGATGAAAATATTAGCTGATCCCTCGCACTGTATGTTTTGTGAGTATGAGTTACTGCCTTCTGGTCGACGATACAGGCTGCCTGTGTGCTGATATAATCGTTTTAAGAACTTTTTTTTTTTTTTTTTTATACATACATCAATTAGACTTTTAAATATGTAATATTTGCTGATGATTGAATGTTTGTGTTGATTTATGTTTTTGATGTCTGTTTCTGTTCAGTGTCTGTAAATGTGGGGCTAGAGTCCAAGAAAAATTTCCCCATTTGGGGCAATAAAGTGTAAACAAACAAAGATGACCAATGGATCAATACCCCCACTCTCCCCTTTCCCTAAACCCAGGGCCGGCGCGTCCATAGAGACGACCTAGGCGGCTGCCTAGGGCGGCAGTATAGAGTGGGCGGCATCCGCGACACCTCCCTTACCACCCGCATCCTCAGTTATGTCCACAGCACCTCCCTCACCACCTACGTCCTCAGATATATTCGCGCATAGACGCAAGAATAGAGAGGGCGGCGTCAGCGACACGTCCATCAGCACCCGCGTGTCCTCAGTTATATACGCGCATAGGGCGGCAGAATAGAGAGCGCAGTGTCCGCGACACCTCCCTCCCTCCCTCCCTCAGCACCCGCGCATCCTCAATTATATCCGCGCAAAGGGCGGCAGAATAGAGGTCCGCAACACCTCACTTCATTTTCATAACCGGTCACTTTTGTTTTCACATTGGGGTTGAGGGCGGCGTGATCGTCCTCTGCCTAGAGCGGCAGTTCAGCTTGCTCCGGCCATGCCTAAACCCAACCCATAGTGTTTCAAAAAGCACCAATTGGCCCGATCACCCACTTCTTTAAACTGAAAGCGTTTTGAAAAGCAATCCAGAAAAAGAAAACCCCTCGCCTGATTTTCCCACATTTTCCAATTTCACCACATTCTCATATTACTTGTTTATTTGTATTGTTTGGGTTTTGTTTTTGTCTTAATTTCTGAAATCGTTCTTCGCCAGACTCAAACCCTGTCATCATGGTCAACTCGTCTCTGCGTCTTAAATCTTCTGACGTACATGGCGAGCTGCTGAACAAACTAGCTGGAAAGCCATCCATACAGAGCAGAGCTCACGTTAGACTTTCTCATTGTCCATCATTTTGACTGAGAGGCTTGTAAAATTTCTGTCATAACTTATTGTTGGTGGTTATTTAATTTGCAGACTTTCTAATCGCTTTTTCATTCATATTTTAATAATGAACTTGCATGACGAGCATATAGGCTAAATTATCCATTTATTTATTTGACAACTGAACAATAACTCCTATATGCCTTAACTCATTTCTTCCTCCTGCATCGACGTGAACTGGGTGTTTGCCTGTGCGTAATTAAATGCATCACGGGAGACTGATGCACAGGCAGTTGTCATTAAATTCTGTGTCTTTGCCTAAGAAAGTCGACTTCTCGTGACCAAAGACCGGAATTACTTGCGTCACTTCAGCCAGCGTTTTGTAGTTAGGAAACATTTCTCCTAAGGCTGTGATCAGAAAGTTTGCTGGATTCTCTGAATGTTGGATTTACCGATTCTGCAAGCACTTGTTTCACCGGGAAAAAAATACTACAGCACGCGCTCCTTCTGCACACCTCTGCGTTCGGTAGAGCTCACAACACACTCCAAAGCACCTGACCTCGTTGCTGCCGCTGGATTGGCTCATAACAGCTGTAGGCGACTGATGATTTTTGTCTGTTTGTTCTTCATCATCCACTGCATCACTTCCTCTTTTTTTCCCCTTTATTAATATTATCACATCTATTTGTCCATTTAAAGAAACTTCTCAGTCAGCGGCTGTGACATTTTTTCAACTGTACGCAGTGGTGACAAAGAGGAGACAAACTAGGATAATCGCCATCAGCTAGACAGGAGTGAGAATTTCAATTAGCTACAAATTACAATAGATCACCCTCAGCATAATCCATCAAAATGATGGATCACCTTCAGATTTTTCCGTCACTGCTGAAAAAAATCTGTCAATGACGGGAAATATTTGGTTAACGCGACCTCTGATACAGAGGTAAGCGATCAGCTGGTAAGAGCGAAAAGGAAAAGCATCATACCGCCCCATAGCATTCGGTTTAAAGGCGAAATGCAGCCATACCTTCTTCTGAATACATAATTCACGCTCTCCAGAAATGTATATAGGGCTACATTTTCAGAATGAGCCTTTATGATTATACTTTGTATGATTTACATGTATTCTCAGTTGTTGATGAACTGTAATCCCCAACTCGACATTACAAATCCTATGATGTGACTAATGCGGACACACACATTGCGATATCGATGCTGAAGTTACATATTGTGCAGCCCCATCTTTCTCAGTGAACAACATGCTAGGAAAATCCTTAGTCGAGCATGTGAAATGGAGGAAAAGGGAAAAAAATAAGCGGAATTTCAGTTGTATTGATTTTGTCTGCTCTATAATAATGTCCTTCCTGGGGGCATTAAATCACTCTGATTGTTAGACTGTATATTTTATGAAGGGCACAAAGCCCCATCAGGACGGAGTGTGTGCACGTCTGAGTAGTTCAGGATATGTGTGATTTCCCAGGTCATCCCGAGTCTCCAGTTCTGCAGACCTTTGAATATGAGAGAGAGATTTCAGTCAAGTCCTCACACACACTCTTCAAAAAAATAAGAGCTCTTTATTGTGGCATCTTTGTTTCATGAAGAACCTGTAATGTGGAACCTTTCAACCTGTATAGAAGAATACTATAGGAATTTCCCCAGGTATGAAATAATACTGGACCAGATTTGGCATAAAGCTGGCACAGCAGGCACTCAGGATATCTGAGGAATAGTACACATTTAAAATAGGCACTGTTCTTATAAATAAACTGCATAGTTGCAATCTAAACAACTACATACAACTAAAAAAGCCTCAAAAGTACATTATGTTGTCCAACAGCTGCAAAATGTAAAAAAAAACTGTAGAGCAGGGTTGACCAACCCTGTTCCTGGAGAGCCACCTTCCTGCAGATTTCAGTTGCAACCCATATTAAACACTAATTCATTGGTTAAGATGTGTTTGATATGGGTTGCAACTGAAATCTGCAGGAAGGTGGCTCTCCAGGAACAGGGTTGGCCACGCCTGCTGTAGAGTGTTCTCTGCTTGTTGCTGTATATAGGCAGAGTGACAAGGGTAAAGAGTAAAGAGACAGTACGAGTGCTGATTTGGCATACGAGAGCTCAGATTTGCTGTGTTTGATATGGGTAGCAATTGAAATCTGCAGGAAGGTGGCTCTCCAGGAACAGGGTTTTCCACCCCTGATGTAAAGGCCTATATTTTCTGGGTTGGTGTTGTAAATTATGCTACAGAATTTTTTATAAAATAAAATCTTTAGAAATTATAAATTTTCTGGTATTATACAAATGCATTTCTCCATATGGTATTTCTTATACATTATATTATTTTAAACTACTGAAATGTCAATAAAAGTCACTTTGTTAAACTGTAGAGTTGAATGTTCATCATCAAACATCTCATAATGCAATTCACAACTCACAATTAGTATGCTCCAGCACACTTATTAATGAATTGACAAATTTTAATAAATATAGAACAGTGTGTGTGTGTGTATATATATATATATATATATATATATATATATATATATATATATATATATATATATATATATATATATATATATATATCAAATCAAATCACCTTTATTGTCACATCATCAGCAGCACGTGATGAGTGAAAAGCTTAGGTGCTGGCTCCAGACAGTACAAAATACAGAAATAAAATACAACGACAGTGCAAAATACAACAGCATACTCCTCAAAAAACTAACAAACAAAAAAAAAAAACAGGAAATGTAAAATTGACAGTGATACGTCAATGATATGATAAATAGGTGTCTACATAGTTGTAGGCAGTATTGTTTCAAGTATGGATTGGTTAAAGTGCAGTGCATGCAACATATTGATGGTGTGCAGTGAGAGGGATGGAAGAGTCTGTTTGAGGTCTTTTTTATATATACACGTGTGAGGTATGTATGCATGTATGTATGCGTGTATATATATATATATATATATATATATATATATATATATATATATATATATATATATATATATATATATATGTATAATATCATCTAGTTTGTTGAATTATATTATTTAAATAAAACAAACTCTCTCCTTATTAGGCTTAATTTCTTTGCCTTTTGTTGAATAAATTATCCAAATTTCCACACTTTATTTGATTATTTAGGGTGCATGTGAACAACTTGAATGATAACATATGATTTATTTAAACTGTAGTCCCCCAGCATGCATTTTTTATTCATTCATTCATTTTCTTGTCGGCTTAGTCCCTTTATTATTCCGGGGTCGCCACAGCGGAATGAACCGCCAACTGATCCAGCTTGTTTTTACGCAGTGGATGCCCTTCCAGCCACAACCCATCTCTGGGAAACATCCACACACACACACTCATACACTACGGACAATTTATCCGACCCAATTCACCTGTACCGCATGTCTTTGGACTGTGGGGGAAACCGGAGCACGCGGAGGAAACCCATGCGAACGCAGGGAGAACATGCAAACTCCACACAGAAACGCCAACTGAGCCAAGGCTCGACCCAGCGACCTTCTTGCTGTGAGGCGACAGCACTACCTACTGCGCCACTGCTTCTCCAGCATGCATTTTATCCCAGAATAAAGGAAGTTAAAACTGTAAAATTAAGTGTTGTCTCTTTACTTTTGTGCAAAATGAGAAAAGTGGGAGACTTAATTGTATTTAATAGTTCAGTTATGTTGGAATTATTAGCATTTAAATCACACTGGGTTTCCACTGTGGAGAAGAAGAAGAGCATTTACTTAGGCTGTGGTCTGGTGGAACGGCTAATTCAATAAGAGCTTAATGTTTAGTTTTTAATTTAATAATAAGTGGATTTCAGATAGGACACAATCTTGATTTTTCATGGTCAAGCATAGTTCAAGCCTAGCATAGCATGCTCTTCCAGCTGCAACCCAATACTGGGAAACATTCACATTCCTACACTACCACCAGTTTAGTTTATTCAACTCGCCTATAATGGACTGTGGGGGAAACCGGAGCACTCGGAGGAAACCCACGCCAACACGGGGAGAACATGCAAACTCCACACAGAAATGCCAACTGGGCCAGCTGGGACTCAAACCGGCGCCCAAGTAATTTAACTAGTTAGTCAGTTTGGGCATGAATGGCTACTGTGATATCATGAAACTGAACAAAATCCCCAATAAACTGGTGAAGATCATAGTGTGAAAAACAAATGCCACGTGAATGTCAGGGAACACGGGTTCACATTGATTACGAAGAGCAAATAGAAACAAAGCTGGAGGGATGAGCCGTCAAATAACTCCCTTCTATATTTGTCTCACTGCGAGCATTAGGATTCAATAATCTACTATTAGGTTTGGAAATACAGTATACGTGCATCAGTGTTTCCTCTCACATCCACACTGAAACACAATTATCTGCGAAGCAACGGGAAATTCACACAACTCTTCGACGCGTTTTAAAAAATGATCTTCTACTTCATTAAACTTTGCACTTTGGTATTTTCTGGAAGTTGAGCACAGTGTTTACTCGCACATCCTCCAACTCGCATGACGCATATTGATTCTGTTTACAGATCTCATCGGATTTATATGTTAAAAACATTTGTGCTCGAGTGCAGATAGTGCTCTGAATAATGTGAGGCTCTTTTTTGTGGACTACTTTGAATATTTTTGGCTAAGGTGGGTACATCTTGTAGAGATGAAAACTGAAAAAAATAATTTCCTGCACTGTTAAAAACGCCTCTAAAGTTATTTTCATTCATCTTAGTTTGAAGAACAATTAAAGGCTGTGTTGGATTCACACGATTTAATCAAGGAGGTTAAATCAACAGGCTGTGGGTAGCACAGCAAGAAGGTCACTGGTTCGAGCCTCAGCTGGGTGAGTTGGCATTTCTGTGTGGAGTTTGCATGTTCTCCCCTCATTCACGTGGGTTTCCTCTGGGTGTTCTGGTTTCGCCCACAATCCAAACACATGCGGTACAGGTGAATTGGGTAAGCTAAATTGTCCGTTGTGTGTGCGTGTGAATGAGTGTTTATGGATGTTTCCCAGTGATTGCAGATGAAAGGGCACCCGCTGCATAAAACATATACTGGATAAGTTGGTGGTTCATTCCGCTGTGGCGACCCCTGATTACAGTTTTTCTCAGTCACTTTGGTGCATTTCTCACAGCACTATTTACATTTGCACAACAGGTCATGCATTTCTCAAAACAATTAGTCATTTGTGCACATCCTAGCAGTTTCTCATTCCTTCCAACACATTGCAAATGCTTTTGGACATGCGTCAATTGCTTTCATACAACTCTCTGCTATTTATATCATTATCATTTGCTTCTGTCATGTCAGTCAAAATGAACTAAACTTGTGAATGCTGAATAGTCATTCCATATAAAACTAATAGTCCTCATTTCATTACTTGAGTCATTACATACAAAAATGTTGAACTAGTTGTCAAAATCTGTCTAGCAATTTTATTTAAAAATTGTAAATCTTTTTTTTCCTGAAAATTTCTTAAAAATTGAACAATTTGATGAATGATTTACAGACCTGTGTGTGTTGTAGGCTCAGTTCCAATATGTTCTGCAATATTGTGTACAGTTGTGCACTGCTCTACTCAAAGGAAGTTTATGTTTGTTGTAAATAAGGGTGTGTTTATTCTTTTGCACAATGCTGTGGGTAAATTAGAATTGTAAAGAGGAAATGCAGTAAAAATGTGAAACATACATATTCAGTGTCTTGTACTCAGATACCTCACTAAATGCAGTGATGTCTAACTTTACTGTAGTGTTGAAATGGCTGTGCAAATAGTATATAGTGCTGTCTTGAGCATTTTCAGCAAGTGTCACCAAAATCTGACTTTTTTTTGCATTGAAAAATTGTACAGAGTAAACTGTCATAATGAAAACATGACTAAGCCATTTGACCATCTTGTTCATAAACAATGGTGTCAGGACTTTTCATTTTGATGACACTGACACTTTGATTGACATCAATACTTGCTTTTGAGGAGTGAACTATCTATTTTGAGCAGGTAACGCACTTTTGCAGGTTATCGGCTAGGTTTTGCAGTTTGCACTAATTGTTTTGCAGTTTGCATTAACTGTTGTGCAAATGTAAATAGTGTTGTGAAAAATGCACCAAAGCGTCTGAGAAAAACTGTAATAAAGAGACTAAGCCGAAAATAAAATGAATAAATGAAAAGGTTAAACCAACATATTTTGTTAACAATTTCAATACCATGGAGGGAAGTCATGTTTAAGTGGTAGTTTTAAATGCATTCCTTGGGTAGTATAATTCAGAAGTATGGCATGAATTATCGTCTTTATGCTGATGACATACAATTATACATTTCTGATGTGCCTAGAGATACTGCTGCATTAAAATGTCCAAATGCATGTTGTACAATGGATGACTGCAAAATTTTTTTAAAGGTAAATAAAGATAAAACTGAAATTCTTATTGTGGGCAAAAAACCAGAGCGAGAAAGGATTAAAGCAGAATGGTGTTCTTTAGGTTTACAATCCAAAAAAGAATTAAAGAACCTGGGTGTTATTTTCGAATGTGATCTTAATTTGAAATCTTATATTAATCAAGTTACAAAAACTTTTTTATCGTTTGAGAAACATTGCCAGAATTTGTTTTTTCCTACGTTAATTTGTTCTTTATCCTCATGCTGCAGATGCTCTGTTTAACTGTTTTCTCGCTAGTTTAGCGTTCAGTTTTACCACTTAAAAAGTTTGCCATGTACATAACAAATGCACCATGGCGTAACGCAGCTGACTGCTAACTACTTGACCCAGTGCATATAGAAATTAAACTGTACTTTGAGTCGAACATGGCCTTTAGCTTTTTTTTTAAAATTATAATATATAATTATAATATATAATAGAAATGTTTAATCTTTTGATATTGAACTGTCCTTTGTAAGTGATGACACCATATTTTATACATACTGTACATACGGTCTATAATTAATTACTCAATCCATTGTTTCTTAAATGCAATTGTGCAATTATAGTTGGACAAATTATTTAATTACAAATATATAATTATTTTGTAAATTACACACACACACACACACACACACACACACACACACACACACACACACACACACACACACACACACACAAAATCAAGCTTTTAGCACATCAGCAATAATGGTGTTTGTGTGGTTGCTGCTGTAAACAGAGCTTAATACGAAGAAAATGAATAAAAAAAAAAGAAAAAGAAAATCCCCGTCGTGATAAAACAGCACCATGTGTTTTGTAAAGACAGTGGCTTCCATACAAATCATCCAAATAATCCACATATTCAATAAGCTAAAGTCAACAGATGCTGAATGAAGCCTGAGTATAACACATTAAGTGTAGATGTTTACTCTGGTTTCAGATACAGGCTTTATTTGACATGAAATTAACAAACAGTGTCCTGCTTATGTTACTGACTCACTGAAGCATCTGTGATCGCCTAAATGAATGATTTCATAATAAAAACCGACCAAAGTAAAGTACATATTTACTCGTACACTCATTTTAACATTGAAAACATCACAGAAGGTATGAAATACACGTATCGGCCACTTTATTAGGTACACCATACTATTACTGGGTTCAACCCCCTTTTGCCTTCAGAACTGCCTTAATCCTTTGTTGCTGTAGCCCATCCGCCTCAAGGTTGGACGTGTTGTGTGTTCAGAGATGCTCTTCTGCAGACCTCGGTTGTAACGAGTGCTTATTTGTGTTACTGTTGCCTTTCTATCAGCTGGAACCAGTCTGGCCATTCTCCTCTGACCTCTGGCATCAACAAGGCATTTGCACCCATAGAACTGCCGCTCACTGGATATTTTATCTTTTTCAGACCATTTTCTGTAAAACCCAGAGATGGTTGTGCATGAAAATCACAGTAGATCAGCAGTTTCTGAAATATTCAGAACAGCCCGTCTGGCATCAACAACCATGCCAAGTTCAAAGTCACTTAAATTCCATTTCTTCCCCATTCTGATGCTCACTTTGAACTAGAGCAGATCGTCTTGACCATGTCTACATGCCTAAACGCATTGAGCTGTGTACCTAATAAAGTGGCCGGTGAATGTATATGAAAGTCAATATTGTTTTCCTGTGTGGTTAAAAAATATATGAAAATCAATGATCTCTTTTAGGGAAGTATTTATAATGAAAATATACTTGGGCCTAGGATAGATCCTTGAGGAACACCATATAATATATTATGTTGTTGTGATGTATAGTCATCTATATTTACTATAAATGTCCTTTCTGTAACATAAGTAATCAACCAAGTTAAGACTTTCCCAGAGAGACCTTGAATGAGAAATTTTTTTTTATTTTGTTAACATTTACATACCTGGATATCAAAATAAATTTTATCCAACATATTTTTTCAAGTGCAACATATTCCAAAAGATCAGGGGCTTTTGACAATACATCAGGGTCTTAAGCCCTCAACCGTGTGAAAAAAAAATCAAGTTATATTTGTTTTGAACAAAATCTGTTTATTTGAGTTTATAATATGCAAAAAAAAAAAAAAAAAAAAAATATATATATATATATATATATATATATATATATATATATATATATATATATATATATATATATATTTTTTTTTTTATTAATATTTTTTTTGCATATTATAAACTCAAATAAACAGATTTTGTTCAAAACAAATATAACTTGATTTTTTTTTCACACTGCACATTGTGTATATGCAATTATCTCATTTGCGTGCATGCTTCAATCCACATGTAATAATTAGTAGCGAGGGTAAATATTGTTGCATCCTCAATTCTCCGTCCTGACAAGAAGATGTACGGCCGCTGTCACCTCAGAAATGCGCTGGTCATGTATTTCACTCCATCTCCGCCTTGTGTTTCCCGCCCTGGCCTTCACCTGCATTATGTGACAATGTTTTATAATGATAATTGCAAACTCTGTACGGGGAGCATAATTCATGGTACACTTTCACATCAAAAAAATGACTGATTAATTCAGACCTCCCTGAACAGAGAAGATGCGTTTTTTTTTTTTTTTTTTCCTCACAGAAAGCATCGCTGACACGGGTCAGGCGGATTCTGGCCTTATCTGAAGTTATTTACT
Source organism: Danio rerio (assembly GCF_052040795.2). Taxonomy (NCBI): domain Eukaryota; kingdom Metazoa; phylum Chordata; class Actinopteri; order Cypriniformes; family Danionidae; genus Danio; species Danio rerio. The sequence goes on from NC_141034.1 coordinate 54,784,592, forward strand.
GCTGTCAGGAGGCTTGACTGGGGAAGGAATGAATGAATGATTGCTGGAGTCTGAGCAGTTTTACTGGCAGAGCAGTCGATTTCTGTCAATGCCAGAGGAAAGTTTAAATCTATGAAAGAAAAAAACAAAACAAAGTCTGTTCACTGCAGTGTTAGAGATTTTGCTTTAAAAAGCAATTAAATATGAAATAGATCAATAAAACTTCATTTAAATGACTTTTCTAATTACTTTGTCTGAAAAGTAATGTAATTAATCGGTATGTAATTTAGTTGCCTGACTCAATACTACTTAAAACCCCCATAAATTCCAATGCATATGGACTTTAATTATTTATTTATTTATTTATTTATTTATTTATTTATTTATTTATTTATTATTTTTAAAACATGCTTTCAGTTTATTAAAAATATTAGGGAATTTTACTTAATAAAAGCAATTAATTAGGTGCTACAACCTTAAAAATAGTTTGTAAATGACTTTCTAATTACTTTACCTGAAAAGTAATCTAATTACTCGATAATTAATTTGAAGGTAATGTGAGATGAGACTCTCATTGGTTTATTGCATGCTATGCTCAAAACACACCTATAACTCATTAAGTGAATAAGCACAACCCTGTTAGACCATGCACCGGGGTGCAGAGTAGAGATCTGCGCAGACTAAATTTTGAACAAAACCGAAAACCACCCAGCTTTACAGAGTCCAGACAGCCTATAACAAGCTGTCTTTATAAACGCACACACACACACACATAAGCACCAAGCAGGCAAGCACACACACACAGACAAAGCTCTCTCTCTCTTATTCGCGTGCACACACACCTCTCATTTGCGTGCACACACACACACACACACACACACAGCAACAAACAGGCTAAACCAAGCATCGCGCTGTCTCATTTAAACACATGCATATGCGTGCTCGCTCGCTCGGGAGTCAGGAGCGATATTGCTAGACGGCCCGCTCCTGTCCAAAATTAAAACAGTTACCTTTGTTTATTCCGGCACCGCAGAAATCCGGTCGGGTCCCGCGGGAATGCAGACATCTAGTGCAGAGTGTACAAACAAACTATAAAATAAATAAACACAGAAATAACATAATCACAGGACAGGAAAGGTTGTCAGATTTCCTATAATTTTCGAGATGACTATTAAAATCAGTATCTTATTTTTTTCCCCTATAAGTGTTTGTTTAGATACATTAAAGCGTGTTATTATATTCTAATTGTTTGTTACCTTGAGTAAGCATTAAATGAAGCCAATGCTTAAATATATTTGACCACAACTGACCATATTTAAACTTTGGACAGTAAGTCACACTAGAATATAGGTTGCAACAGGTAAAACTTGTATGGCGAAGTGCAAAACAAACAAACAAATTATAAATTATTGTATAATGCTGTGCAAGTGACACTTTTGATCATTTAATTAAAAATAGTAGCCCTAAATCACAATGAAACTTTTATAATTGTATTATTATTATTATTATTTTTGCCATTTATTATTATTATTTTTATTGACATTTTTATTGATATTATTATTATTATTATTAGTATTATTATTATTATTATTATTGCCATTATTATTATTATATTTTTAGTGGCATTATTATTATTATTATTATTATTATTATTATTATTATTATTATTATTATTATTAATAATACTATTATCATCATCATCATCATCATCAACATCCTCAGCATTATTATAATTTTTTTATTATTATTGGTATTATTATTATTATTATTATTATTATTATTATTATTATTATTATTTTATTTTAGTCCCCACAATCATTTACCGTTAAGCATGTATTGTAACAACACCTTTTATATAATAAGACATAAGACTTATTTTATCTTTTACATTTGCATTTATGCATTTAGCAGATGCTTTTATCTGATATGACTTTGTATTGCATTAATAAGTGTAATTGTGCATATCTGGTCAGTTCATGCATCTGCTGGAAACTGAATTCATGACCTTGATGTTGCTAATGCCACAATCCACTGTCTGAAATTAAGTTTGGATAAAAGCATTTCTAAATGAAAAAAATCTCTAATATATTTGCCAGCCTCAATATATTTTGCATTTGTATTAGGAGCTTAATTATTCTGAGCAGCAACTTTATCACACTGAATTTATTCACAAAAAATAAACCAATGCTTTTAATTAAACTAATAGTTCTGTGGAAACAGCTGAACTCTTTATAAGTGACCTTTATTTGTACAGTTTAAAGAGCTGCGGTACTCTAGGATTCAAGACAGCTTTATGTAAAAAACAAACAAAAATAAAACAGAAGTATAATATCAAAGTATGAAAAACAGACATCACAACAAAATGTGCCAATGACTCCCCTGCACTCTGTAGTGTATACTGTATGACACAAATTGGGTAAAATATGAACTAACCCATTGGGTTTTCATCCATCATCCATCCATCCATCCATCCATCCATCCATCCATCCATCCGTAAAGCATTCCATTCATCCATCAGTCCATCATTTTTATTTATTCCATCCATTCATGTCATCCATCCATTCATCCATCCATCCATCCATCCATTTGTATGTCATTCATTCCATCCATCTATCCATGCATCCATCCATCCTTTTTATCATCCATTCATAATTTTTATTTACGATTCCATCCATCCATCCATCCATCCATCCATCCATCCTCCCATGCATAATGCATTCCATCCGTCCATTACCCATTCATCCATCCATAATTTTTTATTATCCATCCATCCATTCATCCATCCATAATTTTTTATTATCCATCCATCCATAATTTTTTATTATCCATCACTTTTATTTGATTCCATCCCTCTCTTATTCATTCCATTCATCCATCCATCCATCTGTCTGTCACCCATTCATCCATCCATAATTTTTTATTATCTATAATTTTTTATTTTATTTTATTCTATTCCTTCACACACCCTTCATTCCATTCATTCATCCAACCATCTGTGTCATACATTCCATCCATCCGTCCATCATTCATTCATTGCATTTATCCATCTGTCATCCATCCATTAATGCATCCATGCATCATTTTTTATCATTCATCCATGCATCCATCCATCATTTTTTTATCATCCATCCATGCATCCATCCATCAACTTCATTTGATTCCATCCATCCATTTGTTATTTAATCCATCCATTCATCCATCCATCCGCCATTCATTCTATCCCTCCGTCTGTCCATTCATGCATCCTTCTATCTGTCATTTATTCCGTCTCCATTATTCATTTATTCAATTTCATCCATCTGTCATTCATTCATTCCATCAATTCATCCATCCATCCACACAATTTTAAACATAAAGGACAACTCATTAATACAAATGATTTATAAGTTTGGGGTTGGTAAGATTTCTGTAAGATTTCTCTTATGCTTATCAGGACTTCATTTATTTGATCAAACATATTCATATTCTGAAACATTATTTTAACTTCATATTTTTGTTTTCTTATATATTTTTTTTCTAGGCTGATTTGCACAAAATGATTTGCAAAAAAGTTTCATGTTTCTTGACACTTTTCCCCAGAATTCTTTGATGAATATATAAGCACAGCATTTATGTGAAATAAGCCTCTTTTGTGACATTACAAATGCCTTTGCTGTCACTTTTGATCAATTTTACACTTCCTTGCTGTTACTGAATAAAAAATGTGTTTCCCTCTTAAAAAACAGTCACTGATCACAAACCTTTAAAAAGTGGTGTTAAGGTTAAACAAAGAGAAAATGTTTCCATCCATCCATCAGTCATTCCATCCATCCATCCATTTATCAGCCATTTCATCCATCCATCCATCATTCCACCCATCCATCATTCCGTCCGTCCATCTGTCCATCCATCCATCCATCCATCCATCAATTCATCTTTTATTCCATCCATCCATCCATCCATCCATCCATCCATCTATCATTCCATCTATCTGTCATTCCATCCATACATCCATCCATCCATCCACCCATCCATCTATCATTCCATCTATCTGTCATTCCATCCATACATCCATCCATCCATCCATCCACCCATCCATCTATCATTCCATCTATCTGTCATTATATCCATCCATGCATCCATCCATCCATCCATCCATTCATCCATCTGTCATTCCATCCATTCATCCATCAGTCCATCCATCCATCCATCCATTCCATCCTTCTGTCATTCCATCCATCCATCCATCCATCCATCCATCCCATCCTTCTGTCATTCCATCCATCCCATCCATCCATCCATCCTTCTGTCATTCCATCCATCCATCCATCCATCCATCCATCCATCCATCCTATCCTTCCATCCATCCATCCATCCATCCTATCCTATCCTTCCATCCATCCATCCATCCATCCATCCCATCATTCAGTCATTCCATCCATCCATCCATCCCATCCATCCATTATCCATTCACCCTCCCATCATTACATCCATCCGTCACTCCACCCGCCCTCCCATCCAATCTATCTACATTATTTAATCATAAAGGGCAAGTCATTTACTCTGTGTTCAAGTTTAGGGTTGGTAAGGTCATCTGCATTTAATTGATCATGATATTGTTATGAAATAGTATTACAAATCAAAGGAAATTTTCTCCAGAAGTTTTGATGACTATATAAGCACAGCGTTTATATGAAATAAACCTCTTTATAACATTATAAATGCCTTTGCTGTCACTTTTGATCAATTTTACACTTCCTTGCTGTTACTGAATCATAAACGATTATATCCTTCTTTCAAAAAATCACTGAATATAAACTTTGGAAAAGTGGTGTTGAGGTAAAACTAGGGGAAAGATGTAATTTGGTTAGACATAACTAAACATCATCACTTAAAAAAAATAAAAAATAAGTAAAATAAAAATAACAAGGCCCCAGGGCTGAACAAAGAGACCTTCAGAGCGGAGTGTTTGATATATATAGTGTTTGATATATTCTGAGGTCGGGGTCTAACTGTGAGCTCCGGTGGCCAAACTCTGGCAGCGCTTTAATCTCTCCTCTCACACTGAGTGCTCGACCCTCCCTGCTCCTAATTGCTGTTTTGCTCTTTGCCTCGGGCCAACAAATTGACTAACTGACCTGCAAAAAAATAAAAAATAAATTCCTGGCCACTGGTCTCCAGTTTTTCCACAAGCAGAAAGTTTTGGGGCGCCAGACATCACGATTATATGTGCAGACAGGAGAAACCCTTGGCCTATTTTCATTTTTCACCCCCGTCAACTCTAATAGTACTCTTGGCCAGCCTTGACGGATGAACATAAGGTTTTGCTGGGTATTTATTTAGTGCTTGTTTGTGATTGCCTTCAGATATTTAGTTTAGAGGACACTTTCTGCAGTATCTTTTTAAGCTGGGTGTCAAGACTTGCGTACAGAGGGAAGAAAAGCTATTTTATGATCTCTCTCCAAATGTGAAATGCATTTGCCTTACAGCCGCTTTCATCAACATCTCAATGTCATGGAAGAGCTGTTTGTCCAACAATAGCCACGTGTCTGGGTGTTTGCTGAGATTTGCTCTTTTTCCGTCTCCCTGCAGTGCCTTGACATTGATACATCAGCAGAGGCTGCCAGGCAAATATACAGGGATGTGTATCTGTTGACAACCACTATTAATTTTGTGTTGCCTTTTAGTGTGTGATGTCAGTGTGTGTGTGTGTGCGAGAGTAAACAAAAGTGTACAAATACTCAAAATACTGCAATTTAAGTCGTTTTCTCAGGAATTGTAAACTACTCAACAAGAGTGCAAGAATCAGTCCTGTGATTCCTGTCTAATAAAATTACACATAGAAGGTAAATCGCATCATAATGAACTACCTCAAGACATGTCCGCTTTATAATTGCGGCAAACTGTTTGGAAGCATTAAAAGAGTCCAAGAAGATGTCCATTGACCCAGAGACTGTTTAGATCACCAAACTTGTTCCTCGAGGGCTGGTATCCTGGAAATTTTAGCTCCAACCCTAATCAAACACACCTGAACAAGCTAATCAAGGTCTTACTTGGTATACTTGGAAACATCCAGGCAGGTGTGTTGAGGCAAGTTGGAGCTAAATCCTGCAGGGACACCGGCCCTCCAGGACCGAGATTGGTGACCCCTGGTTTAGATGGAAGTCACTGATGAGAAGATGACGGATGTTTACTGTATGAAGTTTGACATAGAGGAGCAAGACGTCAAAATGACGTCAGATTGACGCTGCACCCTATCTATCGTTGTATCTATCAAATGTTTGATTTTGGTTGCCACACCTGACAAATAAATGTTAGTATTTGACTTTTGTATGACGTTGGTTAAAGATGTTGGCTCGACGTTGGATTTTGGTCACTTTCTAATCCAGCCTGAAATCAACTAAATATCAACATCTAATGATGTTACAGCTTGACGTTGTGTGGATGTTACCATTATGACGTCTACCAGACGTTGGATTTTGGTTGCCATAACCAATGAATAAATGTCATCATTTGACGTCAATATGACGCTGGTTAAAAATTTTGGCTCAAGGTTGGATTTTGGTCACTTTCTAACATAAGCTAAAATCAACTAAACATCAACATCTAATGATGTTACAGCTTGACGTTGTGTGGACGTTACCACTATGACGTCAATCAGATGTTGGATTTAGCTTGCCGTACATGACAAATAAATGTTTGTATTTGACTTTAATATGGTGCTGGTTTAAGATGTTGGCACGATGGTGGATTTTGGTGACTTTCTAACCCAACCTTATATCAACCAAATATCAATGTCTAATGATGTCACAGCTTGACGTTGTGTGGACGTTACCACTATGACGTCTATCAGATATTGGATTTTGGTTGCCTTAACTGACAAACAAATATTAGTATTTGACGTCAATATGATGTTGTTTTAAGATGTTGGCTCAACTTTTGGATTTTGGTCACTTTATAACCCAACTTAAAATCAACCAAATACCAAAGTTTAATGACGTTGCAGCTTGATGTTGTGCTTGACGTTGTGTGGACATTAACACTATGATGTCTATCAGATGTTGGATTTTGGTTGCCATACCTAATGAATAAATATCAGTATTTGACTTGAATATGACGCTGGTTTAAGATGTTGGCTCAATGTTGGATTTTGGTCACTTTCTAACACAACCTGAAATCAACTAAATAGCAACGTCTAATGATGTGTGGACATTACCACTATGACGTCTATCAGAGGCTGGATTCTGGTTGCCATAAATGTTAGTAATTGACTTTAATAAGGCGCTGGTTTAAGATTTTGGCTCTGTTGGATTTTGGTCACTTTCTAACCCAACCTAAAATCAACTAAATGTCAACGTCTAATGATGTTACAGCTTGAAGTTGTGTGGACGTTACCACAATGACGTCTATCAGACATTGGATTTTGGTTGCCTTAACTGACAAATAAATATCAGTATTTGACATTAATATGATGTTGGTTTTAGATGTTGCTCTCGACTTTGGATTTTGGTCACTTTTTTAACAAAACCTAAAATCAACCAAATATCAACATCTAATGATATTGCAGCTTGACGTTGTGTGGACGTTACCACTTTGACGTCTATAAGATTTTGAATTTTGGTTGTCATACCTGACGATTAAATATCAGTATTTGACTTTAATATGACATTGGTTTAAAATGGCTCGTAGGTGGATTTTGGTGACTCTCTAACACAACCTAAAATCAACCAAACATCGACATCTAAGGATGTTACAGCTTAAAGTTGTGTGAACGTTACCACTATGACGTCTATAAGACGTTGGATTTTGGTTGCCATACCTAATGAATAAATATCAGTATTTGACGTGAATATGACGCTGGTTTAAGATGTTGGCTCGATATTGGGTTTTGGTCACTTTCTAATACAACCTGAAATCAACCAAATAGCAACGTCTAATGATATGTGGACGTTACCACTATGACGTCTATCAGACATTGGATTTTGGTTGCCTTAACTGACAAATAAATATCAGTATTTGACATTAATATGATGTTGGTTTTAGATGTTGCTCTCGACTTTGGATTTTGGTCACTTTTTTTAACCCAACCTAAAATCAACCAAATATCAACATCTAATGATATTGCAGCTTGACGTTGTGTGGACGTTACCACTATGACGTCTATAAGACGTTGGATTTTGGTTGCCATACCTAATGAATAAATATCAGTATTTGACGTCAATATGACGCTGGTTTAAGATGTTGGCTCAATGTTGGATTTTGGTCACTTTCTAATACAACCTGAAATCAACCAAATAGCAACGTCTAATGATGTGTGGACATTACCACTATGACGTCTATCAGACGCTGGATTCTGGTTGCCATAAATGTTAGTAATTGACTTTAATAAGGCGCTGGTTTAAGATTTTGGCTCTCTTGGATTTTGGTCACTTTCTAACCCAACCTAAAATCAACTAAATGTCAACGTCTAATGATGTTACAGCTTGAAGTTGTGTGGACGTTACCACAATGACGTCTATCAGACATTGGATTTTGGTTGCCTTAACTGACAAATAAATATCAGTATTTGACATTAATATGATGTTGGTTTTAGATGTTGCTCTCGACTTTGGATTTTGGTCACTTTTTTAACAAAACCTAAAATCAACCAAATATCAACATCTAATGATATAGCAGCTTGACGTTGTGTGGACGTTACCACTTTGACGTCTATAAGATTTTGAATTTTGGTTGTCATACCTGACGATTAAATATCAGTATTTGACTTTAATATGACATTGGTTTAAAATGGCTCGTAGGTGGATTTTGGTGACTCTCTAACACAACCTAAAATCAACCAAACATCGACATCTAAGGATGTTACAGCTTAAAGTTGTGTGAACGTTACCACTATGACGTCTATAAGACGTTGGATTTTGGTTGCCATACCTAATGAATAAATATCAGTATTTGACGTCAATATGACGCTGGTTTAAGATGTTGGCTCGATATTGGGTTTTGGTCACTTTCTAATACAACCTGAAATCAACCAAATAGCAACATCTAATGATATGTGGACGTTACCACTATGACGTCTATCAGACCTTGGATTTTGGTTGCCTTAACTGACAAATAATTATCAGTATTTGACATTAATATGATGTTGGTTTTAGATGTTGCTCTCGACTTTGGATTTTGGTCACTTTTTTTAACCCAACCTAAAATCAACCAAACATCACCGTCTAATGATGTTACCACTTAAAGTTGTGTGGATGTTACCACTATGACGTCTATAAGACGTTGGATTTTGGTTGCCATACCTAATGAATAAATATCAGTATTTGACGTGAATATGACGCTGGTTTAAGATGTTGGCTCAATGTTGGATTTTGGTCACTTTCTAATACAACCTGAAATCAACCAAATAGCAACGTCTAATGATGTGTGGACGTTACCACTATGATGTCTATCAGACGCTGGATTCTGGTTGTCATACCTGATAAATAAATGTTAGTAATTGACTTTAATAAGGCGCTGGTTGAAGATTTCAGCTCGATGTTGGATTTTGGTCACTTTCTAACCCAAACCTAAAATCAACTATATGTCAACGTCTAATGATGTTACAGCTTGTCGTTGTGTGGACGTTACCACTATGACATCTATCAGATGTTGGATTTTGATGTTGAACCTAAATCTAACCTAATATTAACTTATAACATGGGTGACGTTGTGTGCTGGGCAGTAACTAAATGCACTACTAAAAGTTACGCTTTAGAAAGGTCTACTTTTTACTCGTACTTTGACAACAGATGCTTCTACTCTACTTGCATTACATTTTTTAGTAAAGTAATAGTACTTTAACTTAAGAATGATTTTTCTGTACTCTTTCCATCACTGCTTAAACCCCTAACCCCACCCATCACAGTAATGTCACTAGCTCCGTTAAGTGCATTGTGCCTGACATTGCATCACTGAGATATGCAATCTCAGCTTGCATCATCAAGCCTGCATCCAGGTACTATTAACAGTATCGCCTGTCCAGAGGCTGTGGGTTCTACATCGTGATCTGATTATAGAAACACACTTTTTCCCCCTCCAGATCTCAAATGTTTATTGCTTCTAATCAAATGTTAATGTGATTCGTCTCAAGCACAGAAACGACTCGTAATCATGTTTTATGCTCCACAGAGGTGGGGTTTGTAATGACACGTGGGTGAGGAACTGATGACAGAGTTTTTATTTCTGGATGAACCGTAGCTTTAAGGTATTTTAAAATGTCTTTGGAGAAAAAGAATGGGAAATATATCTCCGTAACTCAAGCTGCTGGATAAGTGAGCGGTCACTGTGGCGCTCCATCATATTGCTTGCCATGGTTGTCTGCTGAGATTTTTTGTTCTCTATTGTGAGATTTTCTGCAGACCTCTTGGCTATGTGAAACAGACCCTGCTTTGAGAGACTCTGCTGAAACTGGT
>NC_141034.1:54800000-54805000 GCF_052040795.2 Danio rerio
TTTTTACTTACATTTTCGTTGTTGATTATAGTTTACTATCTCATTTTATGTCTCAACAATTATAGATAATAATAAACGAATAATGAAAATTAATGAATAATGAAAATAGGCCTAGATATATTATTTATTTAAAGACATTGCCGACATTGAGCTTAAGTTGAATGCAGCTTCATCAAAAGCAGAAAAAAATAAAATAATTTGACCTATTTTAAGCAGATTATAATAAAAATATTTTTGCCGCAGGACATAAATTAAGTCTAGCAGGTTTGTTTTTTTAATACTTTAGTTTCAGTTCAGTTTTTTTTTTTTCAAAACGTCAATGTTCTCCTTTAAAGTAGCTATAACTGTTGTTTTGTTTTGTTTTTTTACTTAATGGCTCAGTATGTTTTGTATTTGAATTTGAGCGTCAGAAAAAAAAAACCGCTGAATCTCTGCAAATATTTGGTTAACTTATAAAACAAATGTATGGTTTAGTGATGTTAGTAATGCATAGAAAAATGCAAAGCAGAATTATTAAAGTTATTATTTCATTGATCTGAACATAACCATTTATAATATAATTACTAACCCGTCGTCTAAAATATTAAAATAATAAAATAGTCTATTATTTTTTTCATGGCTAGAGCTTGATTAAATTGATTAACAAGCCATGTGCTTTTGTTTGTTTGTTCTCGGTACTGGGTATACGCAAAACATTTTCTAAAATGTCAAGCAGTATTTGTCTATAGAGCAGCATTTTGCTAATTATAATAGTCCTTTATATTTATATACATGTGTTTTTGCATATTCGTTATTTCACTTGATGCATTCGTTATTTAATGTTTGAATACTGAAATAAAAAGCCATCGTTTAAAAGGTTATTTCACCATCAAAATGTAGCCTGTTATATGTATCATTAACGTTTTATATAAAACTGCTGTGCAGTGTAAATGGGACCTTAATACAGTTTAAAGCGAAGTTGTCTGTAAGGATGATGGGCATGGCATGTCTATTGTTGTGGCTCGCGTTGTGAATATTAGAAAATAACTGTCGGGTGAAGGCTTTATGGTCGTGCGGAATTGTCTGCTGCTGTCATGGCTCAGCAGGCAACACCCTATTCAGCTAGGCTATGTTCGGTGTTTGTATGTACAAATTCGTTTTGGCGAATGCTAGAGCGTAATAGAGATATTTTAAATAACAAGTATAGTTCAGTCCAGAAGTTGCTGTGCATAGAAACATTCATTTTCATAAGGCCCCATTTGCGGTTTGGTTTTAAAACGCATAGGTTTTGCTACGGTTACGCCATCCGTCCTCGGGAGTTTTGGATTTTGTGTAACCATGTTTGTGGAAAACACTTGAGGGTGGAGACATACCCCTTCCCCCATCTCATAACCAAAAGCTTGTCTTTCAGGTGTTAATGGGCATCGAGACCGAAGTCATGTCGCATTTCCACTGTCGGCCTATATTGCTCGCAGCGCGTAACGCAAACCCAGCCCTGTTGACATTGTGCATCCGTTAATAACTCGGTAGAAAATGTATTTTATAACATCCTCATTTAGACACAGTCAAACATTCAGCCCAAATGCACTGGAGAGACCTGAAACGTGTTCCCAAAAATGCTGTTTGCACGATTTGATTATTATCATCATATCCAAATACTTTATAAATTCTAAACCTTCTCTGGTGTTTATTGTTTTTAGAAAATATCTAAAATCTTTTAAAAGAAAATATCTTGTAAAATAAAAGTTTGATTTGGCTTTAACGGTTTTATTTATGTATAGGCCTACCTAAACTGTTATAGCTTGCTTTTGCTTGTTTTATATTGGTTTATTTATTTAATGCGATTTTATTATATCCGATAATGTAATTCTTTAAATTATATTTCAATGTGGCTTAGGCTTATCAAGATATGACACTTGTTTTGAGTCTACAAAAGGTAATTTGTAAAGTGTTATGTCTTTCTGTTGTATTCATATGGTGTATTATCTGCAAAATAAATAACAAAAAGAAAGAAGCCGCTAGCAGCATCCACAGAGCTGTGAAGAGAGCGCTCTTTTTGCTCGGTCACTGCGTAAAACATATGCTGGATAAGTTGACGGTTCATTCCGCTGTGGCGATCACAGACTAATAAAGGGACTAAACCGAAAAGAAAATGAATGAAGAATGAATGAATAAATTAATAATAATAAAATAAAAATAAGGTAATAATAAACACAAATGCCGCGTAAGCGGCCTTTTTTTTAGAGATGGTACATTTGAATTGCCTCTTCCCACTTCCCCCACCTCGAAATTGAAAGTTGCAAAGAGAACTCAATAGCAAAGATCATAGCCCATTAACACATCAACACATAGTTCATTTACACATCAACACAGTGCAAGTTTAGCGGAAGAATGTCAAATCAGAATCACGCAGATGAAGCACACCAGCTACTACTATGAAACTATTAAAATTGTTTTGTCATAAATTTGCTTATTTGCAGCAGCTTTTTTTCGCGCAACAGAAAAGCGGCGTTGGGAAGCAGTCAATGAATAAAAACAGGGTCAATAGTGAAAATCGGCTTTTCATTGTATCCCCAAACTGTGCATAGTTCAGCTGCAAGTTACTGTACGTCTTTTTTTGGAAAAGCACCCCATGTCCGCTAGTGCCGCGCGCCTCTTTCTCTGGGCAAAAATGAGTTGATTTTTAAAATAATAAATATATAGATTAATTAAATTTTCAGCAAAAGAGACATTTATTTCATATTTCACTATGCATTTCATCTGATCTTTATAGCTTAATTAAACACATATTGTCAAAACCCACACATAGGCCTATTGTATGAAAATGAAAAGGGCATTTTTTGTTATTATTACACTACTATTTGTTATTTGTTGCCTAGGCTATTTTCACATTTGAGGTGCTTTATTGGCATGACAAGTAACTGTACATTCGTTTTGCCAAAGCAGTGCGCGTCTCACAAACAAGACAGTGCAAAAAGGGCAGTAGTGCAAACAAATATGAAAATAACATATAGGCTAATAAAAAAATGATTAATAAAAATAAAAATATAATAAAAAATAAAAATATAATAATAAAAATAAAAATAGATTTTTGATAACATTAAACAGGATAAAGGTAATAATAGTAGCCTATTATCAAAAGTAAGTCCACATAAAGAGTTCCAGTATTTGTGTGTTGGAGACAGGAGCGGGTATTGTTGGGTGAACACACAGCAGCACACACACTCCCCCAGTAAGATGGGTTCTGTTCGACAGGGACTCAAAGTTGTTTTGTATGTGTTGGATTATCGGGTAGAATTTCTCCCGGATCTCGGAGTATTTAGTGCACTCGGGATATGCAGCTCCGTCTCAATCAGCTGCTGAGGGCACAGCCGCTTCTCCACCGGCAGCCATGTTTTTTTTTGTGCGGCCCGTCTTTACGGCTAGCTGATGTCCGCTGCCCGCTTCTAACATGTTAGAAAATACTGCAAATCAAGCTGTCGGTATCTCCCCGCGGTTGAAATTGTTCGTTATTCCGAAAAAAAGAAGAAGAAATATCAGCGCGCAGTAGTTGCTTTCTAGATTATTTAGGCCTATATTCAGCTGTTTTAATCTTGCAATTCTGATAATTAGAGATAATGTCTGTTCAACTTGTCTGTCATTTATTTCTCATTTGCTACTTATTTTATTAATTTGTTGATGTTAATATACTACATAGTCTTGTATATGCATATCTAAAATCCTTTGGCATTCAAATTTGCTTTGAACTTGAAAGAGAGAAAGAATCGGATTTTAGCTGTCAGAGCACATTGCATATGCTTTTTTTGAAATAACATTTATTTAACAAATATTTTAGCACATCGAAAGTAATTAAATTACCTGTCTTTTGATTAAAACCTTTATGCAAAAAGATCAGAAAAAAAGGCAATATGCGACACATGACATGCATCGCTCTCATGCCACGTTTTGAGGATAAATTCGCTTTTAGGTGCTGCTTTGAATAAAATAAAACTATTAAAAAGCACATTAAAGAATACTCATAAAATAAAACCTTGATAGAGGAGTATCTTATGAAAAAACACCAATTGACGGGCTCTACTTTCGGTTTTAAAAGAATCAAGCAGCTTTAAAAATATAATTTGCTGAAGAGAAATGACAGGGAAAAAAAGATTGAACATATCGGGACTGTCAAAAGAACATTCCTCTTTGATATATTCTTTCGACTCCGACACATCAGCAAAGATTATGAACGACGGAGTGTCCTCCACTGCTTCAGTGGCGTGTCCCGCTGGTTATAAACGAGGAGGCGGAGAGAATGCGCTGCTTAGTTTCGGCTCGATATATTTAAATAAAAACTAACAACGAGCTGCTTATAACGCTCAAAAAGTTAAACTCAAATGCACAACCCTTGTTGGTTGCACCTGCAGGATGCACAATGAACCTAACGCGCCATAATTTTAATTCTATATTCGTGAAGAATGAGCCAACCGCATATGCTTAGTCAGTCCTGTTGGTCGGGACTCTGCTTTATAACTTATTAGTTTATTACAATAATCACACTTAGCTTTGCCATTGTTCTTCACATATAGCCACTCAACACATCTTGCGGTCCATCTTTAATGTTTAGATTATTGAAGGTGCTATTGACGTTTTGAGAAAAAAATTAATAGTACTGAAACTAAATTATTAAAAATAAACTTGCGGGACAAGGCAAGCACATATCTTAGCCGTTTGTTCACACTCTGCCTGTATTAACATAAATGCTGTATTTTAATATAGCTTATTTTGATTAATTAGCTTTAACTGACAGCCTTTTCTTCTTTTTCCGCGGTTATGCGGCATTATATTTCACACGCATATGCAAGGTGACTGAATATGAAAATAAAATACAAAACATACTGAGCCATTAAGTAAAAAAACAAAACAAAACAACAGTTATACTTTAAAGCAGAACATTGTCGTTTTGAAACAAAAAAACGGAACTGAAACTAAATTATTAAAAATAAACCTGCCAGACTTAATTTATGTAATATTTTCATTAT
>NC_141034.1:54810000-54815000 GCF_052040795.2 Danio rerio
ATTGTGTCTGACTCCATCATGAGCTTGGAGGACTGCATCCATACATCTCTGCCATGACTCACATCACACATTAATATGGAATGGCGAAGAAAGTGTTCTTGCAGGACTCCTAGAGGTTATCAAGATTCTTTGTATTCATCTTCAATGCCTCCTTCATCATCTTACCCCAGACATGCTCAATAATGTTCATGTCTGGTGACTGGGCTGGCCAATCCTGGAGCAGCTTGACCTTCTTTGTTTCAGGAGCTTTGATGTGGAGGCTGAAGTATGTGAAGGAGCGCTATCCTGCTGGAGAATTTGCCCTCTCCTGTGGTTTGTACTGTAATGGGCAGCACAAACGTCTTGATAATGTCCTCAGGTTGTAGATGTTGATCATCCACTCTGCAGATCTCTCGCACAACCCCCATACTGTATGTAACCTCAAACCATGATTTCTCCTTCACCATACTTGACTGATTTCTGTGGTAATCTTGACTCCATGTGGGTTCCAGTAGGTCTTCTGCAGTATTTGTGATGATTGGAAAGCAGTTCAACAGATGATTCATCTGAAAAATCTACCGCCTGCCACTTTTCATAAGGATTAACTAGAAGTCATTATTTGTTGCTATTACAACTGGGATCGACGACAAGACTTTTGTCAGGTAGTGTGTGTTTTTTTTCTGTTTTTTTTTTTTTTTTTGGGGGGGGTGACGTTGCATTGTGTGTGTATAGCACTACGTGTGCTTGAAATTACATAAAAAAAAATAAAATATGCATGCATGTTTACATACACAACACTTTCCCCCTCAATTATATATTCAGGAAGGCTTTCCTCTATAATCCTTCCTTGCTGATTACGAGTAATTCCCAACTCAACTCTTTAGGCTTATTCCTTCCGAAACATGCTGCATTGAAATTGTAGAGAAATCTCTGAAGTGCACAATGAAAAAGAGGCTTGATTGAAGTTATTACTTTGTCCACATCGTCTCATGGCCGTACCCTGGACTGCTGTGCATCAAACAGTCCCAACACGCAAAAACTCAATGCCTGTTATCTGCTCCCAATTTACTGCAGCCTAAGGGATAATTTAAGCAGAGCACGTGGAGAGTTTTTTAAGCCATTTAAAAAAAAAAGTCGCTTTTACTTTGTTCACTATAGACAAGACTGAAGTGCCTCTTAAACTCTCAAACACCCCATGGTGCTCTGCTTCTTTCACAGTGATTTACTTTGCGTGTGAAAGCACTTTGAGTGTTTGTTATAGTTGTTCAATGCTGTTTTTTGGTAGAGTTGTGGACAAATGTTGGGGCAGATTTACTAACAGCGTACACTAGCACGAACTCTCTTTTGATGTTAAAGGGCACATACCCCCCCCACCTTTTAGGATTTAAGATGCGTCTTTTGTGTCTCCAGAAAGTGTCTGTAAAGTTTCAGCTCAAAACACCCATCAGATTATTTATTATACCTTTTAGAATGTTGAAAGTTTCAGCTGTGAGCACACTGTAGCTGATTGTGTTGCCTGTGCCTGCTAGTTCTCCCCGCCCACCGTTCCTATGTGACTGTCAGCGTGTCTCCATCTCATTCAGATAAACAGCACAGTGACAGACATGATGGAAGCAGATCTCATGTAATGTTCGTGACTACAGTCAGAACTTTCCCAATGATTATTTGATGTATTTGTTTTGGGGTTAATTCAAGCCTTTCTGCAATGATGAGTCACACACAATGCGGCATGCAGACACACACAGCGCACACGTTTAACTTTGCATTGCTTTTGCATGGAAAATATAACAGTATACACATTAATATCCACTGCTGTATGGATACCTGTTGTTAATGTACAAAACAAACCTGATATAACGTCCACAAACCGGTATTGAAGCTTCTTCTTTTATAATTGTTCTGACATGCGAATGTGGTGATGAAGTAAAGATGGTAAAATCGCTGTAATTCATTACAAACATGCACTGTTTTAGAAACGTTTTAAACTTGTAAAACACATTCTTAATCACATTTGATGATGATTGATGATCACAGTTGCTTAGCACACGTCCTGTTTTGTCAATATGATTACACTCGTTAATATGGAGACATGTTAATATGCGGCTATCAGTCAATTCGGTGGGCGGGGAAACCGCACTCCTACATCACGTTGCTGTGGGCCTCAAAATAGGAGAGATTTGGGAAATTTAAAAAAAGAGACTTGTTGTGTTTCAATCACTCCAATATGACTGTGGACATGCTATACCTGCCCACAAGAAAAGAACCTATATAAACATATATGTTTTAATATAGGTTTTGATATAGGTTTTTAATATGTGACATATAAAATTTGTCGTTTTCATATATGTCTCATATATCAAAAACCTATATCAAAACCCAAATTAAAACATATATGTTTATTTAGGTTCTTTCCTTGTGGACTCTCACTTATTTGCCATGGTTAAATCACATACTAATTACATGTGATACCAATTTCAAGTGTTCGCACATACATTTATATATATTTTTAGTTCTTATTGTTTGCCTTAGAAAATAGAAAATATGAGCTAGACATCATGTATAACAGTTGCCATGAGCTATATAGGAGACATATCTTGTATGTATGTGGGCTTATATGTGGATATAAAAAAGCAATACAGGAGACCTATATGGTCTGTATATGCACATACATGCACCTCAATTTTGCATATATCTATATATATATATATATATATATATATATATATATATATATATATATATATATATATATATATATATATATATATATATATATATATATATATGCAGTGTTTATATTATCATACATGTGCATATATACTTTATATAGGTTTCATATATGTGCATATATCCTCATATAGGTTCTTTCTGCATATATATATATATATATATATATATATATATATATATATATATATATATATATATATATATAAATATGCATGCAGTGTTTATATTATCATACATGTGCATATATACTTTATATAGGTTTCATATATGTGCATATATCCTCATATAGGTTCTTTCTGCATATATATATGCAGTGTTTATATTATCATACATGTGCATATATACTTTATATAGATTTCATATATGTGCATATATTCTCATATAGGTTCTTTCCATTTAGGTGCACACAGTTCTGTCCAAACAGCTTATAAAGGATTTTTATTATAGGTGGCCTTTTAACTACTGTCAAGATTTGCTAAAGTTACACTCATTTTTATTTAAACCCACATTGAGTAAAATATGGACTAACCCAAGCATTGGGCATAATTTGTTTCTATTGATTTATTATAAATACAGGTGAATTGGGTAGGCTAAATTGTCCATAGTGTATGAGTGTGAATGAGTGTGTATGGATGTTTCCCAGAGATGGATTGCAGCTGGAAGGGCATCCGCTGCGTAAAAACAAATGCTGGATAAATTGGCGGTTCATTCCGCTGTGGTGACCCCAGATTAATAAAGGGATTAAGCTGAAAAGAAAATGAATGAATTTAATATAAAAAATTCCGTCAGCATTTGGGAAAGTTACTTTTGAAAGTAATGCAGTACGATATTGAGTTACTCCACAAAAAAGTAACTAGTTGCGTTACTTAGATATTTTTTATGGAAAGTGTGTTACAATACTTTTAAGTCACTTTTGCGTTACTTTTTATTACATGGCTGAGGTTTGATCTTTTTCAGAACTTGTTTTTTTTTTCTTTTTAATAGAGGGGTTCTGCCATTAACAATATGTGAAGTTTGTCTATAAACTAATTTCGAGAGGATCACGTGCTTATGATTTATCATGGCCGGTCTCATCTTAGCTGATCATTATCTTCCAATCAAATGAGCCCTAAGCTATTATAAATAACCACAGTTTTCAGACCATTTTATCTTCGTTAGGAAGAAACCCCCCTTCCTCCCCAGTTCTCCTCCTTTACTATTGATAGGGCGGCCCGGCGGCCCAGTGGTTAGCACTGTGAGCCCCACAGCAAGAACACTACCAGCCCTGGTTCCGCCTGGCCTGTAGGCATTTCTGTGAGGAGTTTGTATATTTTCCTCGTGCATCTTGGGTTTTCCCCGGGATCTCCGGTTTCCTCCCACCGTCTAAAGATATACATCATGCATAACAATCAAGCACTTGTTTAGCCCCCCTTCTCACATGTTCCTTTAGCTACCGCAGCTGGGGAGTTCTGAGATCTACCGAACGGAGTTTGAGCCCTGGGCTCAAGGATCCCTTGAGCTCGGGGCTCTCTCCCGGGACAGCATGCCAAACAAGCTTTGATGAATCATCAGCTAAGTGTGAACTCTTGAAAGGAGAATTATAGAGTAAATTTTATTCCTCTATATTTATTAAGAAAATATGGAAACAACATGATCACATGCAAACATGATTATGAGCACATGCTGTATGACCTTTAAGATCTGTAAAAATAGAAAAACATACAGCCATCAATTAAAAAGCTAGGATCCCAATGGAGCAGGGAATAGGGTGATGTTACATCATATATCATAATAACTATGGATAAGAAACTGTATATAAACTGTGGGTTTATGGACATTGAGATGGAGAAAGCTCGATCGACCATCTGCTGTAACGATAAACTGCTTCAACTTGAGAAATTTGAAGACTTCAGCCTCTTTTTTGAAACTTACAAAATGTTTGTGGCCGATGCTGTGGCGCAGTAGTTGCCGAGGGTTTCCTCCGGATGCTCTGGTTTCCCCCACAGTCCAAAGACATGCAGTACAGGTGAATTGGGTAGGCTAAAATTGTCCATAGTGTATGTGTGTGAATGAGTTTCCCAGAGATGGATTGCAGCTGGAAGGGCATCTTCTTGTCTTATAACCTAACTTGCGTTGCTTGTAATGCATTACCCACAACACTGGTCCCTATTACACCCAGAATTGAACTGAAATAGTCCAGCATTTTTTAAAGTGTATACCGTGAAATA
The DNA here is from genome assembly GCF_052040795.2 of Danio rerio. Classification (NCBI taxonomy): domain Eukaryota; kingdom Metazoa; phylum Chordata; class Actinopteri; order Cypriniformes; family Danionidae; genus Danio; species Danio rerio. Next base: position 54,814,917 of record NC_141034.1, read on the forward strand.
TAGGTGATGAAAATGGGTCTCATCTGTTATTTATGCAACTGACCTTACTGCATTCGGCTCATCAAAGAATAGAAATCCTGTCAG